>NW_026705554.1:0-162247 GCF_029867415.1 Vicia villosa | reverse complement strand
AGGGAAAGGAAAGAAATTGTATCATCTCTGAGATACAATTATTGTTCTGGACTGGGCCGAGCAGGCCCAGCTCTTCTCACTAGCCGAGCAGGCCCAAGTCATTTGGGCCCATTTACTGGGTAACCGTCAAGAGTTATCCACGCGCGAAGACTACGCGTCACGCTTCAGCGAAGGATTCGGTCAACCATCTCCGAACCCTACGCTATGCTCATCCAGAACGTGAGTCTCCTGTTGACTCAGCCCTAGCACAAGACGTTCTGGCAGTTCCCTAGCACGTGGGCCTCCAGTTGGATTTGGCCCAATTAGGGAACCTTGGCCCAGCGCTGGGGGCTATAAATACCCTCTTTCACTAGAGGGTCAGGTATTCCATTCTTCACTCTCAATCCTCATTCTCTGATAGCTACTAACTTAAGCATCGGAGAACCTTGCAGGTACCCCCCCCATCTTGCTCTCCAAGCCAGATTCCGCTGCCTTGACGATTCTTCTGATCAGGTACGATCAGTGGCGCCGTCTGTGGGAATCTTGCTCCCCCTTCTTTAACAAAGATCAAAGCATTACCTTTCACGATCGTCATGGCCAACAACAACAACATCCCAAACCCTGATCCCTTCCTCCTGGAACAGCTGATCGAAGATTCCACCCGCGAGGTGACGAATCGTCATCGGCAGGAAGGACCACAACATGCTCTTGCCGGTCAGAGAAGGCCGAGACATGAGACCTCGCAACTCCGGAGGCAACAGATTCAGAACATCCAACATGTGCACAGTTTTCAGCAAGTTCAGAACGTCGAACAAGTTCCTCCCGAGGGACACGTTCAGAACGGGGAAGACGAGCAGACTCGACCCCAGACTGAACCTTATCGACCCCAGAACGAGAACGAGACCGACGCCAGAGATGGACATGCTGCCTCCTTATTTACCCACACCTCTGAGAGGCGAAGAGTTCACAGCCAAGACGAGGATGAGCAGATCAACATCCCCGAGGGCGCTGACCCTACAGCCATCCTCCTACTCAAAGAGCTGCAGAGAACCAACTGTCTCATCCGCCAATAGGGCGACTGCATCCACGAGCTAGAAAGGAAGCGACGACATCGTTCCCCTCCGCGGAGACGCCATCGGTCGCGTTCCTATTCCTCTTCACACTCGCCTCCAAGGAGATATCGTAGGCGCTCCCCGTCCTCGTCTCGTTCCCCGCCTAAGAGGAACCGTCGCCAGAGGTCTTACTCCCGCTCTCCACCTCGAAAGAGTCAGAAAAATCAGAAGCCTGAAACCACTGAAGCCGGGAGCCTCTCACCTGAGCAGGAACGCCGAGGCCCCTCCAAAGCTGTGTTGAAACCCCGCGAACATTCTCCTCCAAAAGACAACCGCAGAATCTCGAGCAAAACACACACAAAGCCCAAACAGGGCAGACATTCAAACTCCCCGGGACCCAGCGACGAAGAAGATTTCCGCAGTCCTTTGTCCGAGCACATCCGACGAGTTCGTCTTCCGCGGGGTATGGAAAAACCACCCGTCTTGGATCAGTACGACGGAACCACCGACCCCGACGACCACATAAGGAGCATCGAAGCTGTCATGGACTACCATGTTGTCCGGGGATCCATCAAGTGCCGCATCTTTCCGACCACCTTAAGGAAAGTAGCGATGACATGGTACAAGAATCTGCCTCCTGACTCCATCCACTCCTGGACTGAACTGAAAGACCTTTTCCTAAGCCACTTCACGGCGTCTCGTCGGCAACCAAAGTCGGAGGCGAACCTTGAAGAGGTAATCTAAGGCACCAACAAACCTCTAAGAGATTACCTCGACAGGTTCAACAAAGAAGCCGTCCAAGTGCAGACGACTGACTACATGAAGAGGTACCTCCTGGAACGGGGGCTCCTCCCCGGAAGTGACTTTAAGAAGGCCATCAAGATTGAGAAGGTCCACTCCATGAACGCCCTCCTTCGCAAAGCTCAAGCTTTCATCGCATTCGAGGAAGGAGAGACTGCTGCCATCAAAGCCTCGCGAGGTAATGACGCCGCTCACAGTTCAAACCATGAGCACTCAGGCTCGAAGCGAGGGCATGAAAAAAGTAAAGACGACAGGTCTCTTGACATCAAAGAGCGCCGAGGACCATCTGGTCGCTTCAACGACTACACCCCTCTGAACACCTCGCGGGAGAGGATCCTAGCCGAATGCCAAAACACCGACTTCAAGAAATCGAACATCAGGCCCCCGAAGTCGAACCCTGCAAGGCCAGGAACCGACAAGTCAAAGTACTGCAAATACCATAAAAGTCACGGCCATCTGACCGAGGAATGCATCCATCTCAAGGATGCCATTGAAACACTGATCAAGGAGGGTCGCCTTTCGAGATACACAAAGAAAGGGGAACCTTCCCGAAGGGACGACCAAAGAAACTCTGACGAAGGGAACTCGCCGTCACCCGACCAGAGGATTTCATGCCATCGGTCGGGATCCCTACCGCACTCAGCAAATGGGAAAGATTCCCATTCACCATGGTCGTCTCCAACGGCGGGGACCCAGGCTCCCTCACCATCAGTTCAGTGAAGAGAAAGTTCGATGAATTGCTCAGCGCCAACGCGGACCTCGGCCCTACGCTGCGAAAGTTCCGGGGAAAGTCAGAACCAATCACCTTCTACCTGGAAGAACTGCCCGACGGAGCTCCAAACGCCACAATTCCCCTGCTCGTCCGAGCTAGAATGGCGAATTTCGACGTCCGACGGGTCCTGGTCGACGAAGGCAGCTCGGTCCACATCATGTATTCCCACCTCTTCCAGACACTCCAGCTGGACGACTCACACCTCACTCCCTATGTGGGTTCGGACCTCCAAGGTTTCAACGGAGCTACCACCAAACCCTGGGGTTACGTCGAGCTGATTGTCACCTTCGGAGAAGGGGAAGCCTCCAGGCAAGTCAAAACCAGATTCTTGGTGATCGACTGCAAAACCCTGTACAATTGCATTATCGGGCGCCCCACTCTAGCCGAGCTAACCGCCGTACCCTCCACTGTCCACCTAAAGATGAAGTTTTACACGAGGACAGGACGAGTGGCCACCATCAACGCCAATATTGAAGCTGCCAGGAGAATCTTCGACACCTCCGTCAAGGGACTAGAACTGATCGCCCCTCCAACCAGCTCCAACAAAAAGCCAAGGGCCGAAGACAAACATCCTCGAGAAGACCAGCATCAGACAACCAACGTCAGCTCAGTCGACCTTGATGCACGGTTCACAGAAGAAGAACTGAAGATCGGGGAAGAGACGCGATCAAAGGCACCTCATCCCGTCCGACCTGTCCCAGACGGAGATTTCGAGCTGGTCCCTTTGGGCGACAACCCCGACAAAGCGGTAAAGATCGGCAAGGGCATCCCAGATCTACCAAGGAAGCAGCTCGTGGCCTGCCTTCGAGCCAATGCAGACTTGTTCGCCTGGAGCGCCGCAGAAATGCCCGGACTCGACCCCGAGGTCGCCTGCCACCACCTCTCCATCGATCCAGCCACGAAGGCCATAGTTCAACATAGGCGTCGGCAGTCCCCCGAGAAAGCGGAGGCTGCCGAGAAAGCTGTAAAAGACCTCCTAGAGGCAAATTTTATTTCCGAGGCCAAGTATTCAACTTGACTCTCAAACGTTGTACTTGTTAAGAAATCTAATGGAAAATGGAGAATGTGTGTTGATTACACTGATGTTAACCGGGCATGTCCAAAAGACGCCTATCCTTTACCTAACATTGATAGACTGGTCGACAACTCGGCCGGCTATAAACTATTGTCTTTTATGGATGCTTATTCAGGTTACAACCAGATCCCCATGGCGAGGAGCGACAAGCAGTGCACAGCGTTTATGACAGAGTCGGGCAACTATTACTACAACGTAATGCCCTTCGGCCTCAAAAACGCTGGATCCACGTATCAACGGATGATGAACAAAGTGTTCCGAGGAGAGATCGGCGACACCCTCGAGGTATATATGGACGATATGATCGTCAAATCTCGAGAAGACACCGACCACACCTCCCATCTCGAGCGGGTGTTTGAGCGGGCCAGGCCCTGCAAGATGCGCTTCAACCCGGAGAAGTGCACCTTCGGCGTCCGAGCAGGCAAATTCCTCGGTTTCTATTTGACCGAACGGGGAATAGAGGCCAACCCGGATAAATGCCGAGCATTCTCTGAACTCCCCACTCCTAACAATAAAAAATCCATCCAAGTCTTAAACGGGATGCTCACCGCACTATCACGTTTCGTCGCGAAATCCGCCCAACACGCACTCCCTTTCTTTAAACTGCTACGCAAAGAAGCGGCCTTTGAATGGTCCGAAGAATGCGAGCAAGCACTTTCACAATTGAAAAACTAGCATTTTGGTTCAATAAAATTTTAGATATTTTGACAATTTTTAGAAAAAAAATAAATATACATTTTGTAATTTCTATGTATTTAGCTTCAGTAGAGCACCACATCCCAAGCAGAAATAATTAAAAATGATGTTTTTCTCATCTATTTTGAAAATTATCCGCAATTTTTTTTAAATATTTAATTTAATTGAGTTTTAAGGAAAGAACGAGACGCCCAATAAAAAAACAGTTGAATTTGTAAAAAATTTATGAGAGAAAAAATTGTGTTAGACAATGTAAAATATTTTTATATAGTTAATTGATAAGGAACGTGTATTGCGCCAAATCACAATTTAATTTTAAAATACTAATATAATATGGCTGAATATTATAACTCTATTAAATAATTATATAAAATTATTTTACATTTACAATACACTACGTTTAATCTATTTTTTAATATGTATCATTAATTTATGAAATGCTTCTGATGTATTATTGATATTGTAAGATTACTTAAAATAGAAGATTGCTATTTGCATGGTTTATTGGGATAATGACACTTACATATGATCCACCGACAATGCAAAGAACTATTTCTAAAGTCAAGTATCATGGCACCGACAGTTTCAAAATTCATGTAAATCTCCCATAAACCTTGAAGATATGCATTGTCATATTTTTATAAGTTCAACTTAAAATTAAAATAGATTTTACTTTATTAAAATGATTTATTCATTCATTTAGTGTTTGACTACAAAATCAATTTTAGAGGATATGTAAAAATATATGTGAAAAAGTACATTCGGGTGGTTATAGAGAAACACTTTATGTCTTTCCTAACACATTCAAGAGGCGTTTATCAGCCATTTTCTTGGTAGAAAAGGCACATGAGGAAAAAGTGGAAAAATTATAATGCGAAAAACTTTGAGAGACAAATGAAGGTAATTTAAAGACATTTTTGAAGGTATCTAAAGGGATTGTATGATTATATATTGAGAGTTAGAGAGAAGTGTATTTGAAAATTTATTAGATTATTATATTTTAATTCATTTGTAATCTTTTTTAAAAACTCTTGAAATATAGTGAATTAGAGAGCTACTATTTTTTAATTTTTAATCTTGAAGTATAAAATTGGAGAGCTACTATTTTTCACAGAGTAGATTCATTTGATTGAATTAGGTAATCAAATTTTCCGCGTATTCGTCACGTTATCTTATTATTCATGTGGATTTGCTAACACTCTTCTATGCACATATTAATTTTTCTTAAAGCCAATTATTTTAGTTTTCATTTTTTCCTTTGTCCCACATATCAAAAAGATCTTGGTGTGGTCAAACCTTTCACTTTTACGACAAAAGTGGCAACCACTGTGGGACAAAGTTGTTAAGTTTACAAGTGAACACAATGAGTTCTAAATGAGGTATTAATAATTTTTCTAGAGACAACGATTTTGGGTTGTGAAAAGTGAAGATGAAAGCAATGTTAACTCAACTAAGGTGTGTAGAAGCATTGACGGGTGAGGCATTGATGCTTGCATCACTAATATAATCGGAGAATATTTAGATGGTGGATAAGGCCAAAAAGTCATTATCAACTTAGTGTGTTTTGCAAGAAATAAGAAATAAAGACACCTATGAATTGATTAACAAAAGTTGGATCGCCAAAGAGTTTACGGGATAAGGCGATTGCCAAAGAAGCTTAATTGATTTCCAGATGTCCATTCACATTAATAAACTTCAACATACCTATGAATTTTTAGAGTTAGAAACTAACTAACTACTCTAATTTAAAAGTATTCAAAAAACACGGTTTGCGTAAATCAAGCAAGTCTAACTTGATGTGAATAATGTGAAGTTTGTCCTCATTAATTTTTGGTGACACCCATAAGAGAATAAAGAGCAAAGATCTCATGATGATGAAAGAATCATAAACTATGGTGGTGAAGATTCGATTTCAAGTGGAGGTTCTTGCTAGGAGACTAGGGATGATGAAGAAGTTAGGGATCCTAATTCTAATTCTAGTGAGAGAAAATATAAAATGGCTCATGATTATCATCTTACTCGTGAAAGGGAAAGGAAAGAAATTGTATCATCTCTGAGATACAATTATTGTTCTGGACTGGGCCGAGCAGGCCCAGCTCTTCTCACTAGCCGAGCAGGCCCAAGTCATTTGGGCCCATTTACTGGGTAACCGTCAAGAGTTATCCACGCGCGAAGACTACGCGTCACGCTTCAGCGAAGGATTCGGTCAACCATCTCCGAACCCTACGCTATGCTCATCCAGAACGTGAGTCTCCTGTTGACTCAGCCCTAGCACAAGACGTTCTGGCAGTTCCCTAGCACGTGGGCCTCCAGTTGGATTTGGCCCAATTAGGGAACCTTGGCCCAGCGCTGGGGGCTATAAATACCCTCTTTCACTAGAGGGTCAGGTATTCCATTCTTCACTCTCAATCCTCATTCTCTGATAGCTACTAACTTAAGCATCGGAGAACCTTGCAGGTACCCCCCCCATCTTGCTCTCCAAGCCAGATTCCGCTGCCTTGACGATTCTTCTGATCAGGTACGATCAGTGGCGCCGTCTGTGGGAATCTTGCTCCCCCTTCTTTAACAAAGATCAAAGCATTACCTTTCACGATCGTCATGGCCAACAACAACAACATCCCAAACCCTGATCCCTTCCTCCTGGAACAGCTGATCGAAGATTCCACCCGCGAGGTGACGAATCGTCATCGGCAGGAAGGACCACAACATGCTCTTGCCGATCAGAGAAGGCCGAGACATGAGACCTCGCAACTCCGGAGGCAACAGATTCAGAACATCCAACATGTGCACAGTTTTCAGCAAGTTCAGAACGTCGAACAAGTTCCTCCCGAGGGACACGTTCAGAACGGGGAAGACGAGCAGACTCGACCCCAGACTGAACCTTATCGACCCCAGAACGAGAACGAGACCGACGCCAGAGATGGACATGCTGCCTCCTTATTTACCCACACCTCTGAGAGGCGAAGAGTTCACAGCCAAGACGAGGATGAGCAGATCAACATCCCCGAGGGCGCTGACCCTACAGCCATCCTCCTACTCAAAGAGCTGCAGAGAACCAACTGTCTCATCCGCCAATAGGGCGACTGCATCCACGAGCTAGAAAGGAAGCGACGACATCGTTCCCCTCCGCGGAGACGCCATCGGTCGCGTTCCTATTCCTCTTCACACTCGCCTCCAAGGAGATATCGTAGGCGCTCCCCGTCCTCGTCTCGTTCCCCGCCTAAGAGGAACCGTCGCCAGAGGTCTTACTCCCGCTCTCCACCTCGAAAGAGTCAGAAAAATCAGAAGCCTGAAACCACTGAAGCCGGGAGCCTCTCACCTGAGCAGGAACGCCGAGGCCCCTCCAAAGCTGTGTTGAAACCCCGCGAACATTCTCCTCCAAAAGACAACCGCAGAATCTCGAGCAAAACACACACAAAGCCCAAACAGGGCAGACATTCAAACTCCCCGGGACCCAGCGACGAAGAAGATTTCCGCAGTCCTTTGTCCGAGCACATCCGACGAGTTCGTCTTCCGCGGGGTATGGAAAAACCACCCGTCTTGGATCAGTACGACGGAACCACCGACCCCGACGACCACATAAGGAGCATCGAAGCTGTCATGGACTACCATGTTGTCCGGGGATCCATCAAGTGCCGCATCTTTCCGACCACCTTAAGGAAAGTAGCGATGACATGGTACAAGAATCTGCCTCCTGACTCCATCCACTCCTGGACTGAACTGAAAGACCTTTTCCTAAGCCACTTCACGGCGTCTCGTCGGCAACCAAAGTCGGAGGCGAACCTTGAAGAGGTAATCTAAGGCACCAACAAACCTCTAAGAGATTACCTCGACAGGTTCAACAAAGAAGCCGTCCAAGTGCAGACGACTGACTACATGAAGAGGTACCTCCTGGAACGGGGGCTCCTCCCCGGAAGTGACTTTAAGAAGGCCATCAAGATTGAGAAGGTCCACTCCATGAACGCCCTCCTTCGCAAAGCTCAAGCTTTCATCGCATTCGAGGAAGGAGAGACTGCTGCCATCAAAGCCTCGCGAGGTAATGACGCCGCTCACAGTTCAAACCATGAGCACTCAGGCTCGAAGCGAGGGCATGAAAAAAGTAAAGACGACAGGTCTCTTGACATCAAAGAGCGCCGAGGACCATCTGGTCGCTTCAACGACTACACCCCTCTGAACACCTCGCGGGAGAGGATCCTAGCCGAATGCCAAAACACCGACTTCAAGAAATCGAACATCAGGCCCCCGAAGTCGAACCCTGCAAGGCCAGGAACCGACAAGTCAAAGTACTGCAAATACCATAAAAGTCACGGCCATCTGACCGAGGAATGCATCCATCTCAAGGATGCCATTGAAACACTGATCAAGGAGGGTCGCCTTTCGAGATACACAAAGAAAGGGGAACCTTCCCGAAGGGACGACCAAAGAAACTCTGACGAAGGGAACTCGCCGTCACCCGACCAGAGGATTTCATGCCATCGGTCGGGATCCCTACCGCACTCAGCAAATGGGAAAGATTCCCATTCACCATGGTCGTCTCCAACGGCGGGGACCCAGGCTCCCTCACCATCAGTTCAGTGAAGAGAAAGTTCGATGAATTGCTCAGCGCCAACGCGGACCTCGGCCCTACGCTGCGAAAGTTCCGGGGAAAGTCAGAACCAATCACCTTCTACCTGGAAGAACTGCCCGACGGAGCTCCAAACGCCACAATTCCCCTGCTCGTCCGAGCTAGAATGGCGAATTTCGACGTCCGACGGGTCCTGGTCGACGAAGGCAGCTCGGTCCACATCATGTATTCCCACCTCTTCCAGACACTCCAGCTGGACGACTCACACCTCACTCCCTATGTGGGTTCGGACCTCCAAGGTTTCAACGGAGCTACCACCAAACCCTGGGGTTACGTCGAGCTGATTGTCACCTTCGGAGAAGGGGAAGCCTCCAGGCAAGTCAAAACCAGATTCTTGGTGATCGACTGCAAAACCCTGTACAATTGCATTATCGGGCGCCCCACTCTAGCCGAGCTAACCGCCGTACCCTCCACTGTCCACCTAAAGATGAAGTTTTACACGAGGACAGGACGAGTGGCCACCATCAACGCCAATATTGAAGCTGCCAGGAGAATCTTCGACACCTCCGTCAAGGGACTAGAACTGATCGCCCCTCCAACCAGCTCCAACAAAAAGCCAAGGGCCGAAGACAAACATCCTCGAGAAGACCAGCATCAGACAACCAACGTCAGCTCAGTCGACCTTGATGCACGGTTCACAGAAGAAGAACTGAAGATCGGGGAAGAGACGCGATCAAAGGCACCTCATCCCGTCCGACCTGTCCCAGACGGAGATTTCGAGCTGGTCCCTTTGGGCGACAACCCCGACAAAGCGGTAAAGATCGGCAAGGGCATCCCAGATCTACCAAGGAAGCAGCTCGTGGCCTGCCTTCGAGCCAATGCAGACTTGTTCGCCTGGAGCGCCGCAGAAATGCCCGGACTCGACCCCGAGGTCGCCTGCCACCACCTCTCCATCGATCCAGCCACGAAGGCCATAGTTCAACATAGGCGTCGGCAGTCCCCCGAGAAAGCGGAGGCTGCCGAGAAAGCTGTAAAAGACCTCCTAGAGGCAAATTTTATTTCCGAGGCCAAGTATTCAACTTGACTCTCAAACGTTGTACTTGTTAAGAAATCTAATGGAAAATGGAGAATGTGTGTTGATTACACTGATGTTAACCGGGCATGTCCAAAAGACGCCTATCCTTTACCTAACATTGATAGACTGGTCGACAACTCGGCCGGCTATAAACTATTGTCTTTTATGGATGCTTATTCAGGTTACAACCAGATCCCCATGGCGAGGAGCGACAAGCAGTGCACAGCGTTTATGACAGAGTCGGGCAACTATTACTACAACGTAATGCCCTTCGGCCTCAAAAACGCTGGATCCACGTATCAACGGATGATGAACAAAGTGTTCCGAGGAGAGATCGGCGACACCCTCGAGGTATATATGGACGATATGATCGTCAAATCTCGAGAAGACACCGACCACACCTCCCATCTCGAGCGGGTGTTTGAGCGGGCCAGGCCCTGCAAGATGCGCTTCAACCCGGAGAAGTGCACCTTCGGCGTCCGAGCAGGCAAATTCCTCGGTTTCTATTTGACCGAACGGGGAATAGAGGCCAACCCGGATAAATGCCGAGCATTCTCTGAACTCCCCACTCCTAACAATAAAAAATCCATCCAAGTCTTAAACGGGATGCTCACCGCACTATCACGTTTCGTCGCGAAATCCGCCCAACACGCACTCCCTTTCTTTAAACTGCTACGCAAAGAAGCGGCCTTTGAATGGTCCGAAGAATGCGAGCAAGCACTTTCACACCTCAAGCAAGTGCTCTCCAAACCGCCCGTCCTTTCTCGACCCAATGACAACGAGCCTCTGTATCTTTACTTAGCCGTTTCAAACGAAGCAGTCAGCGCGACTTTGATCCGAGAAATCGAAGACGGGCAAAAACCCGTATATTTCACCAGCAAAGCCCTGCAAGGACCCGAGGTGCGATACCAACAGATCGAGAAAGTCGCCATGGCCCTAGTGATAGCGGCCAGAAGGCTGCGATACTATTTCCTTGCCCACACCATCTTCGTTCGAACAGATCAACCCATCAAGCAACTCCTCAGCCAACCAGATATGGCCGGCAGAATGCTGAGATGGTCCCTCGAGCTCTCGGAGTTCGACATACAGTACGAAAGCAGGAGGGCATTAAAAGCTCAGGCGTTAGCAGACTTCGTAGCAGAGATGACCTCGATCGCCGACTCCCCGGACCCGACCAGGAACAAATGGTCCATCTACGTAGATGGCGCCTCAAGCAGTTCGGGAAGCGGGGCAGGCATTATCTTAGAAAACGACGAAGGACTAATCATCGAAGTATCTTTAGTCCTATCTTTCAACACGTCGAACAACCAGGCCGAGTACGAAGCCCTCCTTGCAGGCCTGAGACTTGCCGAGGATGTGGGCGCACGGGAGGTCAAGATCTACACAGACTCCCAACTCGTCGCGTCCCACATCAGCGGCGATTACCAAGCCAAAAACGACGTACTCGCCGAGTACCTCACGCTCGTCAAGGATAAGATGAAAAAATTCGTCAAAGGAGAAGTCGAGCATATCCCCCGAGAACACAACTCGCGTGCCGACATATTATCCAAACTTGCGAGCACAAGAAAGAAAGGGGGAAACAAGTCGGTTATCCAGGAAATCCTACCCAGACCAAGCATAGGCGAAAACGCGCGAGCTCTACAAATATTCGCTATCGGGGACGACCATTGCTGGATGACCCCAGTATATAACTTCCTCACGAAAGACGAACTTCCCGCTGACGCGAAGGAAGCGTCAGCGATTAAAAGACGAGCCTGTTTGTATACTATCATCAAAAACAAACTATACCGACGAGGCTTCTCCATCCCTCTCCTTAAATGCATCGACGCCTCGCAAGCACTTGAGGTACTCCAAGAGCTTCACGAAGGAATCAACGGCCAACACCTCGGCGGACGATCACTAGCGAGGAAAGCCCTCAGAGCCGGCTACTATTGGCCGACCATGCAGCAAGACGCCAAAGAATACGTCCAGAAATGCGACAAATGTCAGCGTCATGCCGACATGCACCTGGCTCCCCCGAACGAGCTCAAATCTCTCTCCTCGCCTTGGCCTTTCTCCACCTGGGGAATGGACCTCCTCGGACCTTTCCCGGTCGGGTCTTACCAGAATAAATACCTAGTGGTCGCTGTGGATTACTTCACGAAATGGATAGAAGCTGAAGCGCTCGCTAAAATCACGTCCCAAAACGTACTCCGCTTTTATAAGCGGAACATACTCGCTCGGTTCGGGGTGCCACAGGCGATCATAACCGATAACGACACCCAGTTCACGGACAGAAAATTCCAGGAGTTTGTAACCAAACTCGGGACGAAACAACACTTCACTTCGGTCGAACACCCTCAAACGAACGGACAAGCTGAAGCCGCCAACCGGGTCATTCTCCGTGGACTAAAGAGAAGGTTGGGCGAGGCGAAAAAGGCTTGGGTCGAAGAGCTACACAGCGTCCTTTGGGCATACAGGACGACCCCACATTCGAGCACAGGCGAAACACCGTTCAAGTTAACCTATGGCACCGAAGCCGTGATCCCCGTGGAGATCCGAGAACCCTCTCGTCGGACCGAGTCACCTCTCGAGGAGGAACTCAATGACGAAGCTATGAGAGAAGAGCTCGACATGGTCGAGGAAATCCGAACAGGATCTTCCCTCCGAGAAGCGAAATTGAAACAACAGATAGCCTTACGCCATAGCACTAAAGTTATCAAACGCGGATTCGAAATCGGAGACTTAGTTCTCCGCAGAAACATGAAAGATTCGCGCGAGGGCAAACTAGCCCCGAACTGGGAAGGCCCGTACCGAGTTTACGATAAAACCGAAAACGGTGCGTATTACCTCGAGAACCTTCTCGGCGAAAAACTTGCTCGACCTTGGAACGCTGAAAAACTCAAACGCTATTACAGTTAGAAACAACCTAACGCTACCCGGCCGCTCGTAGCGAACACGAGGAAAGGCTGGGCAAGGACTCGCGCCATGGTACAAGCGCGTATGCTCCACGACAGCGTCGGTCGGATAACCCCTATCAGGAGGCAAAGCCGACTACGCGGCGGGCCTTACACACAGACCCTCCGCGGAAGTACCTGCACGGCAGAACCCCAGCTCGCGATGGGATCGTTCACGCCGCGAGCACGTGGCCCCGACCGCGGCCTCGAGCTCGCTTATAGCACACACCTGCTCTGCGCACCCGGACCGTTCCCTACACGCCCGGGCTATAAACCTCGGCCGAGCACAAACATAAATATTCGACAATAAAAATCAGATAAGCATAAATAAACATTGGAGCATAAAACGCAGAATAGTATTAAAAACCGACCAAACTGGCCGGAGATATCCAAATATTACAAAAAATTATCCGGGCATCGCCCAACTAACTTTACTTTGGCACGCAGGCCACAAAACATTGGCACGCAGGCCACAAAACATTGGCACGCAGGCCACTATCAAAAAGATACTGGTCAGACGTCGCCATCCTCCTCCTCGGCACCGTTGTCCTCACCCTGGGGCTCCTGCTCATCTTCCCAGTCTTCGAACTCCGGATTTGACTCAATCTGCCCATCCACAACCTTATTGTACGGACCGATGCCCTTCGTCACCAAGCGCAGATTGAGGACTTTCAGCTGATCCACCGCGGCTTTAAATCCAACCCCCAGGGTGGCAACACAGTCGATGTAACACCCTTCTAAACCCCCGCGGAAAATATAATATTATCAGAGTAATAACACATCAAGGATGCTACAATTATTAAATAAATAAAAACATCAAGTCGATTGTCATGCTTTATTAGGAATTAACCAATATCAAACAAGTGTTTAGCACAGCGGAACTTAATTCAACAATATTAGGAAGCAACTCCACACAAATACTCAATACATAATCCATAGCCAAAATGGCAACAAAGTATAACAAGTAACACTAGACTAATCGATCCCAGTGTTACAATCAGAGCATGACTCGACACAAACTACGGGCTAGCCTACAAGCTATCTTCACCCAATCAAGACGCCGCTACATCCTTAATCTGTAATCATCAAAGTAAGGGTGAGTTTCATTCGAATTACTAACCATTATACAATCATAAACAATAAGATCTCATAGCAATTATCATCCATTCAACATACCTACAATCGAAAATTATTATAACAAGCAAACATCAGCACATAAGCATCATCTATCACACCACACACAATCATCCAATTATATCAAGCTATAATGCAATGAATGGACTGACACTCATGCATGTGGTACCAAGATTCGTGAATCACATCACAGGACTTCTCTCTTTGATACTGCCCTCTAGTCGCTCACACCCCACATGGGCACACGACTACTGCCTCATCGCTCACACCCCACATGGGCACACGATGACTTCCCGCTAATCTCCGCACAATGGGAATTAGCCTTCCAATGCAAATGATTTATGAATAATGCACACATGACACATACTTACATCATCATTGTCATACCCCAAAATTTGCCCATGCATTTTCTCCTATTCAAAATCAGATCAATGCACAAAGCTCATAAGACACATTCTCCTATACAAAGGCTCTGAACTAGGGTTTGATTCTTTCAAAGGAAAATCACTGAATCAATGGCTTCCAAGCATCTCATATGGCTCAACATATCTCACAATACCTCCATACAATAAAATTGAGAGAGCTATGACTTGTTGAAAGTTGGTAAATTTTGGAGAAATGCACAAAAGTTAAATGAGAGCAAAATGGACTTTTTGAATCAATGGACTTAAAAGATGGATTTGAGATATGTCTATGGGCTTCATATGGGCCATTAAACTAATTATTTTGTTTATATAAGATTTATTTTATTTATTTGAATTTTAATTCATTTAAATATAAGTAAATCATATAAATGTGAAATATTAGTTTTAATCAAAAATTTGATTTCCCATCAAATATAACCAGTCAAAGAGAATCTTGAGGACCAAGTAATTTAATTGGTGCATGGCTTTGTTATCTTTTTATTTTAAATATTTTTTTGATTTTTATTCAATATAAGTCAAAATAAATTAAAATAAAATATCAAAAGATTGATTTAGGTTTATAATTATATTATTTTTCAAATCTCCAAACAAAAGCTCAATCACGTGGACTTCATAGGACAACAAAAGCAAGTTCTCAATCAAATATTTCCTCTTTCAAAGCAAATATTTTTGATCCAAATTGATTTGATTCTCTCAAAATATGTATGACCTAATTCAAGCCTCATATATAAAGGAGCATGTCCAGAACACAGAAGGGGGGATTGGCCGAAAAAAATCAGGTTCAAAACGTTAGAAATCGTGAGCAAAAGTGGAGATGCAAACCAAATTTCGTTGAGATTCAAGTAATTGCAAACATCAAGATCGATTCTTCGGCCTCCTTTGAAGCATTCCAGACATTAACAAGTCATCAACTCCTCCAGAGTCGCGACTTCAGCATCACGGTTTGGACAAAAACTTTTCCAAATTCGATTTTCATCATACACACATTATGAATTGCATTTGATCGTATAACTGTGTTCATAACAACATTTGCAAGCTTTCTGGATAGGTTAATTGGGTTTTAAGTGCAGGTTCAAAGTTATGCCATTGTTAGGGTTTATAAACTCCAAATTGGGGAATATTGACTAGAGGCAAAATTGGCAGAAATTAATGGTTCTATCACGTCCAGAGGGTAGCCTTTAGTTAATCTGTATGTTTAATTGGAATTTATCTGGATTGTATACATGAATTTGATGGTTGCAGGTGTGTAGTGACACATGAAATCCGTGGCTATAGGCTATGCCAACATTTCGGTCTGTGGGTAAAAGCCTGGTAAAAATTTTTGAAAACGAAGGTGATGATCTGCTGGGCGCGTGTTCTGTTATTTAATTTTTATTACGTTTTAAAGTTATTTTATCTTAAGCAAGCGAATCAATAGACATCAGGCGATTCATGGTCCAGTGGTACCAGGATGCAACATAAGGTTCAAACCTGTGGGGTAGGGGGTTCGATCCCCACTCTCAGCATTATTTTGTCTACTTTCTGTGTTTAATTTCATCTGCAGATCCAGCGTTACGCATGTATGAATGCCCACGATGCGCCTCTCAATTCCAACCATCAGATTACTGCGCCATCTGATCCAACGAATGCAAAGGCGAAGGTCTACCATGGACCTCCCTCTGCTCACCACACCAGAATATTCAGCTAAGTTTTCTATATTATTTCCTTTATTATTTTTAGTTCTTTTCATTTATTTGTTTTAATTATTTGTTCTAAAACCCTTCTAAACTAATTTCTCTTTTACATAAAATTAATTTCTCTTTTTCTAAAAAAGGCATAATAAATAATGAAAATATATTTATTTGTTTTAATTATATTTTAATTGTTTTTTTTTCATTATTTTAAATTGTTTAGATTATTTATTTGATTATTAATTTTTACTCATTGTTAAAAAACACTTATTAGGGTTAGAGATTTAATCGAACCCTATTTTCACTGATTTAATTAATTAGGTTGAAAACAAATAATTAATTAATTCGATTTTTCGTTTTTCATATTAAACTTAGTCAATTTGTGCCCTAATCAGGGGTTTGCGAGAATCAGTCATACACTAAAGATATTTCTTCGTGCATTCTTTTCAGGGCAGTCTTCAGATACCTCCCGACTGTGCGCCTCGCTTATTACGAAGCTAAGTCATTATCTCTTTCTTACTTAAATTTTCTTTTACCTTTTTATTAAGGTTTGATTCCCGCTGTCAATGGAATCCTTCTACACTTATGTCCTATTATCTTCCGTCAATTACCAGATGGTCATAGTCAATGCTCAAGGCAACCTCCGACTATCAACCATATCAAATGCAAAGCTAAGTGCTTTTTATTTATTTATTTAAATTCTTTATCTTTTTGCTTTTTTAGGGTTAATTGTGTTTGCCTTCGAACCGATAACGCACTCATTCCTCTGTTTCTTCTTTCTTGTCAAATTTTCAGGGTTTGTCGACTGCCAAAGCTACGAGTATTGGTAACCCTGAACCCTTTTTTTATGCCTTTTATTACTTGTATCAAACCCTGATAAGGGATCCACTGGTTACAATTTCCCGCCCCCTTTATCGCTTTATATTATTGCGTGGTTAGTAAAATAGGGAGTGGCAACCTTAAACTGACTTAGAATAATTAATTAAAAGATAAATATCCGAATTGAATCACGTGATTGATGCACACACGCACGCTTTTTGGGTAACCCTCTCTGTTGCCTGTTGCCTGTTGCCTTGTTGCCTGTTGCCTTTGTGTTTTGCAGAATAAGCCACGTCCCTCGAATTCGAGGATACCTCAGCCATGTTGCCTCGATAACTAAAGGTCATGCGGTCCTAAATGATGCTGCCTTCGATACACAAATATGACCTTGACCCTCGGAAGTTGCCTACGAAAAAAGGCTGAGGTATCTTCTGGTTGCCTACGAAAAGGCTTGTTCTGATCCTTACCTTAGACTACATGCCCTTCTATGGCATGGGACAGTCTTATGGCAAAGGATGCTTCGATGACCCTTCAACCTCCAAACGAAAGGCTTCCTGCCCTCTTATGGCAAGGATAGACCCTTTCATTCTGAAAGGCTAAAAAGAGACCTATCATCTGAGTTTAAGGTAATTGCCCCTAATTGCCTTGCAATGCTCAAACTTTCATTATATTCTTTCTCATAATTTTTCAAAAGGGCTACGCTCATTTACGAGCTAAAGTCCCTATTTCTTTCATCTACTTTTTTTTTCTTCTAAAAAACAAACGAGCAAGCAAAGCAATTAAGAGCCCATGGAAAACCATGGATGCGAAGGGTGCCTTACACCTTCCCTTTGCATAAATTACCCCCCGAACTTAGATTTCTTCAAAGGTTTTTTTCTGTTTCTTTTTGCCTTTCCGAATATTGTTTGGATAAAATAAAAGTCGGTGGCGACTCTTGCTTACCGCGACATTTCGATTGATAAAAAGTCAGTTCACCGTATTACAGAACTGGCGACTCTGCTGGGGATTTACGATAAAAGAGGGGTTACCTTAAAAGTTTAGGATTCACTTAATTGTTTTTTATTGTTTGCTTTGCTTGCTTTATTTTTCAGGGTTGTTTTGGGAATTAACTGAAGGACGAATCCTACACCCGGATTCAAGTACATCTAAGATAGGAAGTGGCATAGTCATGGCGACCTCCTTCATGTATGTGGAGGATTGGTCAATATGAGAGTTCACGCTTAAGTTAGGCCTCTATGGGTGTTTACATGCTTCTCTTGTATGAGGGAGGTTCGTGTGGATACCTGTGGGTGAGTCGGAGCTTAAGGACCTTTAGTAACCTTTAACCCATCCTGACTTTTAGGAACGTAGTGGGGGGACTACTCTTGATGTATGTTGAGAGCATAGTCGCTACCCGATACTACAGCTCAGATAGGTTCTTTCTCAAAGTATCATTGCATGGTATGTATGTATCATGTTCGAGGGTGCTTTAGGAGGGCTGACAATTCTGGGTAACTCGGTAGAACCCGTTGCTGAAATCTCCTTATCCATAGAAATACCCTTGGGAAGGACACCTGATCAGACTCCATGCAAGCCTTAAGCCAAAAATTGTGTGACTTGCGTGACTTGTTTGTGTTTGCTACTAACCTTCGTTTCCTCGCAGGTTTTATTAAAAGGACTTGTTTGTCCTTAATATCTCACACTATGCCTTATGAGCTGCATTCGCATAACATCATGACATCATGACATCATAAGCATAACATGTTGACTAACCCTTTCAAGGATCTTAGGGATTTAGGGCGCACAATTTCAGGTGCTCTTATCAAGGACTGAATTCCTATCTAGGGGCAAAAGGATTTATTTTCCTTTAGCCACATGCCTTCCAATCCAGAGACTCAGTACCTATCAAGGGGCAAGAGGATTTATTTTCCTCTAGCCATGTATCTTCAAATTCAGAAGTATCCCGAATCAGAGGCGATGACCCACTCGATATGGTGAGCTTGATTCTCAAAGAAAGACGTTCAAAGACAAAATTCATAATTCTTCAAACAAAGGCGCGACCAAATCATTTTCTAATGTTGCTAACTAAATGCCTAAAGATCCTTGAAAATATTGCATTTGCATTCATAACATCGCATAACAGGTTTCTCACAACAGGTATCTCATCCTCTCTTGTTGTTTACTTCAGCATAAATGGATTTCGAGCAATCAGTCAAACACCTCCAGGCTCGGAATACCCGATCCCAGACTTTGATTCTGAACTCACCCAAGGGGCAAGAAGAATTGAAGGCATTCCTATTCTTGGGGTACAATTACAATGCGAGATGCGCTTATTATTCGAACAATCCTGGTTATGGTGTAAAGGATGGTAGACCGTTGAAGCGTGCGATTAAAGATTTAATCATGACACTCAAATCAGAAAAGACCACGACAATGAAATCACGACAACTGAGTCACGGCAACAAAATCACGACAACTGAGTCACGACAACTGAGTCACGGTAATGGAATCACGACAACAAAGTCACGACAACTGAGTCACGATAACGGAATCACGACAACTGAGTCACGATAATGGAATCATGACAACTGAGTCACGGTAATGGAATCACGACAACTGAGTCACGACAACAAAATCACGACAACTGAGTCACAACAACTGAGTCACGACAACAAAGTCACGACAACTGAGTCACGATAATGGAATCATGACAACTGAGTCACGGTAATGGAATCACGACAACAAAGTCACGACAACTGAGTCACGATAATGGAATCACGACAACTGAGTCACAACAATCAATTCACTCATATGATCCAGACGCTCAGGGCAATCGAGCCAACAAATTCCAACACCTCCACTATAAACTCAATGCGAAGTGCGCGTACCATCGCAACAGTCCTGGACATTACACAAACAATTGCTGGACATTGAAGAATAAGATTCAAGATTTGATCAATGACGGAGAAATCAAATTCAACCCTCCTGAAACTCCTGTGGTGATCACCGCTCCTATGCCTAGTCATGACAAGACTGATTGACGTCTAGACGGACGAACTTTTGGATCATTAGATCTACTTTCATTTGCAAGTTTCTTCTCTGTTTGTTTAAACATCTGACTTATGATAGAAATTATATGTTATAATAATTATCATCAGTGCATTGCATATGATTGTCTTGAGTACATTATTTCGTTATCACTCATTTTAAATCGCGTATTTACTTTGCATATGTTTTATGTTTATTCAACTCTTGCCAAGCTGTAAGCCTTTTGAGGGAGGATGACAAAAACGATACCGCAACCTCATACAGTATGCTTTTGAGCGGACTATGCTGACGATGTACAAGCATTGTTTCAATTCCTAAACAGTGGAGATATAAGGATGTTAATCCCTCGTCAACCCCTTTGAGCCTAAGAAGTAGAAGTTTCTTTCTTGTACTAATTAAAACCTTTGATCATAACCTGGGGGCAGGGTAGTTCTCAGTTAATTTGGCTGCGCATTCTAGTTTAAGAGAATCATTCAGTACACCTTTCAACAAAGGTTTCAATCACAAACGGTCATCCGCACACATCAAAGAAGTGTTGGAGATGTCAATCAAAAGCCAATGATGGTTCATCAATCATTAAGTAAGGCTGTCAATACCTTTCAAAAAAAAAATGATGAAAAACATACATACAAAGAAAAGCCTGCTAAGTCAAAAAAAAAATCAAAAAGAAGACTTAGGCAAAAATCAAGGCATCCCGCTGACTGTAAGCTCAAAATAGACAGTTCAGGCAAAAGTTAGGGATATCAAAAAGATGAAAAAAGAAAAGTCAATAAGTTCCTGAACAACACAATGTTGTAACTACCAAAAGGAAGAAGTGACTGCCATCTCAAAAGTTATCTTTGTTTGTGAATCATCATCATTATCAAAGGTGTAAATCCAAAAGTCTCTTGGAACCTGAATGCATAAGTTTGATTTAGCTGAGCTTAGGACTGAAGATCATCACGAAGAGGGGTGGGTACAATAAACTTTGAGCCATTATCCTTTGTTTCTTAAAACCGTGAACCAAGCCACGTTACAACCCTTGAAAGTCCTAATTGAAGCATGGTTAGTTCGAAAGCATACTATCACCAAAAAGGTATCCTGACTCCTTAAGGTTTACCAAAAATGCTGAGTTGATATTTCTTTTTTACAAACATCACATTGTTACAAATATCATGCTTTTACAAATGTCATGCTTTATTACATCCTGTTTTAAATGTTTCAAAAAAAAAAAAAAAAAAAAAGCTCAAGACAAACGTATGCATTGCATCTCATGAATTCATTATTAAACAAATTCTGCTACATAATTTCAAACGTTAGCAACAGAAAGAACTTGCACATGGAACAACTAATGACTGAAAGTTATCCCGACAGACAATATTACTCCAAGAAGCCATGTCTCTTACGTATACAAGGGGCATGACACGTTTTGCTCAATCAATCTGGGGCAATCAAGCCAAGATTCCGAGAATCTCTCAAAGATGCCAAAAGCAAATCTTAAGCTATTTCCAATCAACATGGGACATTGTCCTGGACCAATGATTACTAGGGGCATGTCGCCCATAGTTCATATTTCGTAAAGTCCTCGCGAGGCGAATCTTTCCACAGTTTCTACTAACTGGGGCAAATCTATGCAAGTACAGTTTGACATCTTGATCAACACTCAGTGGTGTGTCCTAAATCAAATGGTAGTTACTATAATACTGGGGGCAACTTTCAAGACACCCACATCTCCCCACAGAGTCGGGTTCACAAAATCACATCCCCTCGGAGCAATCACTAAGAAGACGTCTTCCAACAACAAAGGCATGGCTCCCCAACACGGTTTACATCCCTATTTTCTCTTTATCCCCAATCAGGAAATATCAAGCTACTGATCATCCCAAAGCAGAAATCATAAATCACCAGCTGAGCATCTTCAAATAAGATCAAACATCAAAATCACGAAGACATAGAGATTTATTTTCTCAATCAAGACAACATAAATCATATTCACATATCATATGTCATAAACATATTCATACATTGCATACATTACCTCATAAAAATTCATACATAACATACGAAGCTTCTCATTTATTTTGAGAGACTCATTATGTAATCCATGCATCATGACATTGCATAAATTTAATCTTACCTTTTGCAGAATACAGGTACAGACAAACGAACGAAAACTCCAACTTTCCAAGGTCTAATTCATCTACCACGAACGGTAATGACACGATCATTTTCAAGATCTAATTCAGCTACCACGAACGGTACTGACACGGTCAATGCTCCAAGGTCTAATTCATCTACCACGAACAGTAATGACACGATCATTTTCAAGATCTAATTCAGCTACTACGAACGGTACTGACACGGTCAATGCTCGAAGATCTAATTCGGTTACCACGAACGGTACTGACACGATCAAGCGATCAGAGGTCTAATTCTATCATCACGAACGGTGTGGACACGATCACTGGCCTTCCCAGTCTAATTCAGTCACTACGAACGGTGCTGACACGACAAGAGAATCTAATTCTATCATCACGAACGATGAAGACACGATTATCTCTTCAGATCTAATTCTATCATCACAAATGGTGTAGACACGATCATCTTTCCAAGATCTAATTCAAGTATCACGAACGATACTGACACGATCAATTCCCAAGGATCTAATTCATTTACTACGAACGGTAATGACACGATCAACGCACAAACAACATCTTCTCAAAATTCAACTACCAGACGGCATCCACAAGCTCATCTCCGACAAAAGTCCCTACTTCAAATAGGGCAAATTTCTTGGTATTCTAGTGTTCAATCATCTTCCACCTTCAGATACCGACTGGCATACAGACCACTCTACATCTTCAGGTTTAAGATAATTGAACAGGGGCAGCTGTCATACCCCAAAATTTGCCCATGCATTTTCTCCTATTCAAAATCAGATCAATGCACAAAGCTCATAAGACACATTCTCCTATACAAAGGCTCTGAACTAGGGTTTGATTCTTTCAAAGGAAAATCACTGAATCAATGGCTTCCAAGCATCTCATATGGCTCAACATATCTCACAATATCTCCATACAATAAAATTGAGAGAGCTATGACTTGTTGAAAGTTGGTAAATTTTGGAGAAATGCACAAAAGTTAAATGAGAGCAAAATGGACTTTTTGGATCAATGGACTTAAAAGATGGATTTGAGATATGTCTATGGGCTTCATATGGGCCATTAAACTAGTTATTTTGTTTATATAAGATTTATTTTATTTATTTGAATTTTAATTCATTTAAATATAAGTAAATCATATAAATGTGAAATATTAGTTTTAATCAAAAATTTGATTTCCCATCAAATATAACCAGTCAAAGAGAATCTTGAGGACCAAGTAATTTAATTGGTGCATGGCTTTGTTATCTTTTTATTTTAAATATTTTTTTGATTTTTATTCAATATAAGTCAAAATAAATTAAAATAAAATATCAAAAGATTGATTTAGGTTTATAATTATATTATTTTTCAAATCTCCAAACAAAAGCTCAATCACGTGGACTTCATAGGACAACAAAAGCAAGTTCTCAATCAAATATTTCCTCTTTCAAAGCAAATATTTTTGATCCAAATTGATTTGATTCTCTCAAAAGATGTATGACCTAATTCAAGCCTCATATATAAAGGAGCATGTCCAGAACACAGAAGGGGGGATTGGCCGAAAAAAATCAGGTTCAAAACGTTAGAAATCGTGAGCAAAAGTGGAGATGCAAACCAAATTTCGTTGAGATTCAAGTAATTGCAAACATCAAGATCGATTCTTCGGCCTCCTTTGAAGCGTTCCAGACATTAACAAGTCATCAACTCCTCCAGAGTCGCGACTTCAGCATCACGGTTTGGACAAAAACTTTTCCAAATTCGATTTTCATCATACACACATTATGAATTGCATTTGATCGTATAACTGTGTTCATAACAACATTTGCAAGCTTTCTGGATAGGTTAATTGGGTTTTAAGTGCAGGTTCAAAGTTATGCCATTGTTAGGGTTTATAAACTCCAAATTGGGGAATATTGACTAGAGGCAAAATTGGCAGAAATTAATGGTTCTATCACGTCCAGAGGGTAGCCTTTAGTTAATCTGTATGTTTAATTGGAATTTATCTGGATTGTATACATGAATTTGATGGTTGCAGGTGTGTAGTGACACATGAAATCCGTGGCTATAGGCTATGCCAACATTTCGGTCTGTGGGTAAAAGCCTGGTAAAAATTTTTGAAAACGAAGGTGATGATCTGCTGGGCGCGTGTTCTGTTATTTAATTTTTATTACGTTTTAAAGTTATTTTATCTTAAGCAAGCGAATCAATAGACATCAGGCGATTCATGGTCCAGTGGTACCAGGATGCAACATAAGGTTCAAACCTGTGGGGTAGGGGGTTCGATCCCCACTCTCAGCATTATTTTGTCTACTTTCTGTGTTTAATTTCATCTGCAGATCCAGCGTTACGCATGTATGAATGCCCACGATGCGCCTCTCAATTCCAACCATCAGATTACTGCGCCATCTGATCCAACGAATGCAAAGGCGAAGGTCTACCATGGACCTCCCTCTGCTCACCACACCAGAATATTCAGCTAAGTTTTCTATATTATTTCCTTTATTATTTTTAGTTCTTTTCATTTATTTGTTTTAATTATTTGTTCTAAAACCCTTCTAAACTAATTTCTCTTTTACATAAAATTAATTTCTCTTTTTCTAAAAAAGGCATAATAAATAATGAAAATATATTTATTTGTTTTAATTATATTTTAATTGTTTTTTTTCATTATTTTAAATTGTTTAGATTATTTATTTGATTATTAATTTTTACTCATTGTTAAAAAACACTTATTAGGGTTAGAGATTTAATCGAACCCTATTTTCACTGATTTAATTAATTAGGTTGAAAACAAATAATTAATTAATTCGATTTTTCGTTTTTCATATTAAACTTAGTCAATTTGTGCCCTAATCAGGGGTTTGCGAGAATCAGTCATACACTAAAGATATTTCTTCGTGCATTCTTTTCAGGGCAGTCTTCAGATACCTCCCGACTGTGCGCCTCGCTTATTACGAAGCTAAGTCATTATCTCTTTCTTACTTAAATTTTCTTTTACCTTTTTATTAAGGTTTGATTCCCGCTGTCAATGGAATCCTTCTACACTTATGTCCTATTATCTTCCGTCAATTACCAGATGGTCAGAGTCAATGCTCAAGGCAACCTCCGACTATCAACCATATCAAATGCAAAGCTAAGTGCTTTTTATTTATTTATTTAAATTCTTTATCTTTTTGCTTTTTTAGGGTTAATTGTGTTTGCCTTCGAACCGATAACGCACTCATTCCTCTGTTTCTTCTTTCTTGTCAAATTTTCAGGGTTTGTCGACTGCCAAAGCTACGAGTATTGGTAACCCTGAACCCTTTTTTTATGCCTTTTATTACTTGTATCAAACCCTGATAAGGGATCCACTGGTTACAATTTCCCGCCCCCTTTATCGCTTTATATTATTGCGTGGTTAGTAAAATAGGGAGTGGCAACCTTAAACTGACTTAGAATAATTAATTAAAAGATAAATATCCGAATTGAATCACGTGATTGATGCACACACGCACGCTTTTTGGGTAACCCTCTCTGTTGCCTGTTGCCTGTTGCCTTGTTGCCTGTTGCCTTTGTGTTTTGCAGAATAAGCCACGTCCCTCGAATTCGAGGATACCTCAGCCATGTTGCCTCGATAACTAAAGGTCATGCGATCCTAAATGATGCTGCCTTCGATACACAAATATGACCTCGACCCTCGGAAGTTGCCTACGAAAAAAGGCTGAGGTATCTTCTGGTTGCCTACGAAAAGGCTTGTTCTGATCCTTACCTTAGACTACCTGCCCTTCTATGGCATGGGACAGTCTTATGGCAAAGGATGCTTCGATGACCCTTCAACCTCCAAACGAAAGGCTTCCTGCCCTCTTATGGCAAGGATAGACCCTTTCATTCTGAAAGGCTAAAAAGAGACCTATCATCTGAGTTTAAGGTAATTGCCCCTAATTGCCTTGCAATGCTCAAACTTTCATTATATTCTTTCTCATAATTTTTCAAAAGGGCTACGCTCATTTACGAGCTAAAGTCCCTATTTCTTTCATCTACTTTTTTTTTTCTAAAAAACAAACGAGCAAGCAAAGCAATTAAGAGCCCATGGAAAACCATGGATGCGAAGGGTGCCTTACACCTTCCCTTTGCATAAATTACCCCCCGAACTTAGATTTCTTCAAAGGTTTTTTTCTGTTTCTTTTTGCCTTTCCGAATATTGTTTGGATAAAATAAAAGTCGGTGGCGACTCTTGCTTACCGCGACATTTCGATTGATAAAAAGTCAGTTCACCGTATTACAATCATACATCATCATCATTCCGATGCTTAACATCGCTTATCACCTCTTACCAATAACATCATAACAAGTATGTACATGTATAAGCATCATTCAATCATTCACAACATACACCACATCATCACAATAACATACACATCACATTAATGTTAATTGCCACCTTAATCCAATTCAACAATAATTTAATTGAATAAATAAATAAGTCGGCCACTGCCCGTATTATTACTTAATCAGATAAAGCATCTCATTAGCTTCGCAACGCCCAAAACGGCACATAAAACGGATACTCGGGTCAAAAGTTATGGGTTTTTTAAAAATAAAACATTTTTAGAAAAAAAAAGCTGCAGAACCCGGTTCGTCCCACATGGGAACCAGTTCCTACGTACCTGCACAGCCAAATTCACCATTTTGACAGCATTTACCCTATCCTATTTCCCCAATTTCAGGTACATACGAACATAGCAAACAAATACCATCAATTTTCACATAATCACACATTTCAGACAAGTTTTATCCAAGTATTAACAACATATATCATGAGTATTAACAGAATCATGTAATTCATACAAATTCATCAAAACCTAACAGATTCCCAAACCCGACACGTACGATTGAACTAGATAACAATCCTAATCAATCCTACTACCTACAATCGCATAAGGATTACTAACCCGAAGAATCCCCCCTTACCTCAGAGTCGAATCTTCGAAGTTCTTCTCCCCCTTTGGCTCTTCTCACTTTCACGTGTTCTTCTTTTTCTCAGAGTCTGTCTCTTTTGCTTCCACCTCCCTTCTTTCCAATTCCTTTATTTTATGAAAAATAAAATAAATATTATAATGGGCTTGCTTAGCTAACACCCCCCCTTCTGCTACTCACCACTCTAGCCCAAACCAATATTTCATCATTTTCCACATAATTCCCAAAATTATTAATTCTTATAATTTAATTAAAGAAAAATAATTAAATTAATAACAAGAATTAACGGGGTGTTACAGTCGACCTCCAGCTCCCTCACCTTGCCCAGAAGTTGGGAGCGGGTCACCAAGGCTTTCTCGTCTTCATCTTCCTCGGCAGCAGGGAGATGAGACCTCTCTAACTCAGCAATTCGCTCACGGAGCCTTTTTCCCTCGGCCTCCAAAGTCCTGACCTTGTTCTGCTCTTTACAGAGGTCTTCAACAATGCCGCTCTGAACCTCATACTTATCCTTGTACTGTTCAAACTCGTGCTCTAGCTCATCATATTTGGTCTGCAGAGCATCATAGTCCTTCTGAGGGCAGACCCTTTGGGCATTGAGGGCCAAGGCCAGGGCGGCCACCCTCATCATCCCTTCAAGATCCTCGGACAAGTCCTTATCCCGGGCCACTCGATCCCGCCTGACTATATGCCTCACCTCCTCGCGCTCCAGCAGCACATTTCTCTTCGAGAAGATCCCCCTGTGCAGAGTACATGAGGGCAGCACTATGTCATCCTCATAAGGGTTGTCGTTGATAAGGGGGCGAAGTTCGGGGGTCCCCTCGTTCTTTTGTTTTTTCCCGACCGGAGAACCTCCCGAAGTCGTCCCAATCGACGAAGGGGAGCCACCATCAGGCGCGCCCGCAGCAGCCGCCTTGACCTCCTCGACCCGCGTTCGCTTCACGGTCAGCTTGACGGCCGCCTTGTTCTTTGCCCTCATCTTCACAATCTTGTCATGCAGGTCGGCCATTTTTCCTGCAAAATAAAGAGTTAGAACCGAAAGGATATTGTTCGAACAAGAAATAGTTATCTCACCTAACAAAATTATCGCATCCCCGTAACTCCCACACTCGAGGATAGCTTTTGCGTTGATATACCGAGGCTCCAGCATAGGACCTCCATCTTCCTCGAATAAGGGATCCCCATTGGGATATGTACATACTGCCGGTCTAAACCCGTCCACGAAAGAAGCGAGCCGCTGATACCCCCCCGTATCGCGCTCATTGAGATCCTCATCCCGGAAGATGTAATAGTCGGTCCCACGCTCGAAGTGGTCAGGCTGCCACTCCAACGGGAACCGAGCAGATGGGCCCACTCTCCTCACCCCGTCCTCAATATACTCGCGTTCCTCGAACAAATGGTTCTCAGCCTCAGGAGTGAGCGGCTTGATCATAAAATACCGACTCTTGAAATGCTTGATAGAGTCCTGATAAATGGCGAGCAGCTTCTTCGGCTGCTTAAAGGACACCCAACTCCACTTGCCGTCCGGATCGCGCAACCTCTGCAAATGAAACACTCTGAAGAAAAGAGGCAGAGTCGCTTCGACCTCCAAGAACCCACATACAACTTCGAAGGCTCTTAGGAACGCGAAAGCGTTGGGATGAAGCTGAGACGGGCACAAGCGCAACCAACTGAAGATACTCCGTTGCAAATGAGTGAAGGGAAGCCGGAGACCAGCCTCCTTAAAGACGAACTCATACATTGCGAAACGAGGACCAGGGAATTGCGAGCAGATCCTCTGATGAGATTTAGGCACAAAGGCGCCCCAAGAAGGCTCCTCGTCCTGGTCAAGGTCCTCGATGACATTAAAGGCTTCCTTAGGACGCGTCGAGAAATGCGACGCAATCGTCCTCGGAGCAACGACCACCCATTCCTCAAGTTTCCTCGGGGAAGTCTCGACGACGGGAATGCCCTCGTCCTGCGAGCAACCAACAGCTTCATCCCCGTCTGATATGTCGAAGACGACATCGTCTTTGTTCTCGTCGGCCATTTACCTGAAAAGCAGAGGAAACAGTGAATTCGACTGGTCAAATCCACCCTTCCACCGCAAGTCAAGTGAAAGGGCGAGGAAAAGAGACGAGGAAAGAATTTCGCCTCCCATCAAATACCGACGAACTAAATTAGAAGCACCCACAGAATAGTCACTAGGTGCAGCGATGGACGGTGAGTGCATCTAGCTCTCCGGCAAACTCATACCCTAACTGAGGCATGCAACCACCTTTGCTCGTCGCATTCAAACTATTCTTGATTGATCCTAAAGCCTAGACGTCTCATACAACTATTCATGCCCCGCTCACTCAAGTCTCACTCGGCAAACGCATGGGAATAGTAACGATCCCCTAGAACTACTCGGCAAACGCTTGGGAATAGTAACGATCCCCTAGAACTACTCGGCGAACTCGTAAACCTTGCTCGATACATTCATCAATCCTGCCCGCCGCGCTCAAGGCTAAAAAAATAAAACTTAAAGAAAAGCAAGAAGACGAGAAACTTACTTGAAGGAGCGGAGAAGGGATGTACGAGACGAAGAGGAGAGCAGTGAACGATCTTGAGGGCCTGAAAAATGTTAAGTGACAAATGAGTGAGCTCCTCACTCCTTATATAGGAAAAGAAGGCCAAAGGGTGTCATGATGGCCTAGGCGGCCTAGGAGGCGCCATCATTGCCTACACCCCAAGGCGGCTCCACCCACGAAAATAGGCCACGTGTCCTGAAACAGCTTGGGAAACCCAAAGGGCGCAGTCAGCTCTCATGCCTAAAAACGGCGCAGCAATAATGGCAGTCTCCACAGCTGCCACCTGTCAATCACGCTGACAAACGGTAACCGAAACGTGTCAAGTGGAAACCAAGGGACAGCCGCCTCCCCGGTTCCCATGGGCACCGGCCGACCACCATTCGGTCTTATGACCGGCAGCAACTCCTCTCCCCGTCAACCTAAGCGTGCGAGGAGTCCACCATTGAAAACCATTGCTCGTGCTCTTGCTCGGCTAACCTCCTGGTTGAAGTCATCACCCTTACAAGACTAATGACTTGGGGGGCTCCTGTTCTGGACTGGGCCGAGCAGGCCCAGCTCTTCTCACTAGCCGAGCAGGCCCAAGTCATTTGGGCCCATTTACTGGGTAACCGTCAAGAGTTATCCACGCGCGAAGACCACGCGTCACGCTTCAGCGAAGGATTCGGTCAACCATCTCCGAACCCTACGCTATGCTCATCCAGAACGTGAGTCTCCTGCTGACTCAGCCCTAACACAGGACGTTCTGGCAGTTTCCTAGCACGTGGGCCTCCAGTTGGATTTGGCCCAATTAGGGAACCTTGGCCCAGCGCTGGGGGCTATAAATACCCTCTTTCACTAGAGGGTCAAGTATTCCATTCTTCACTCTCAACCCTCATTCTCTGATAGCTACTAACTTAAGCATCGGAGAACCTTGCAGGTACCCCCCATCTTGCTCTCCAAGCCAGATTCCGCTGCCTTGACGATTCTTCTGATCAGGTACGATCAGTTATGCTCGCCATTATTGTTATGCTTTGAATATGCCTAAAGAGTTGTAATATTTATAACGAATTACCTTTTAAGAGGAATTTGAAAGCAGCGGGAGTCAATGATTGTTGAAGACAATGATTGGTAAAAAGAATTCACCGATGAAAAACCATTCTTATGGGCTTGCTAAACTGCCTAAGTAGAAAATGGTGTTTGGGTGGATGCTAATGCCTAGAACAAGGTTCAATAAATGAACTTGATCAAGCTCGTTGAAGAGTGATTCAAGCTTTGAAAAGACGAGCAAGGTGGTTGATGATTAAATTCACATGATCATCGATTTTATAGTCAATATGAAGAATTTTAGTGTTTGACTTCAATACCAATTATGGGTGACTTTCGAAAATTAATTATATTTGGCATAAATGCAATGCCCCGTGGAATGCAACATGTTCTGAGGAAACATACTTCGCCCCTCCTGACACTTCCATCTTTTTTTTGTACAAGAGACACATGAGGGAAGAAGTGGGAAAATCCTAATGAGAGAAACTTAAGGAGATAAATGAAGGGATTTTTAGGGTTGAAAACTAAAAAATGGAAGACCTTTAAGGGGATTGAGACACACTTCTAAGCACCTTAAATTTGTGTGATTCATATATTAAGAGTTTAAGAGACGAGTAAACACTTAAGTAGAATATAGAAAATGTTCTTGAGAACTTAGAAGACAATTTTCTTGAAGTATATTGAATATGAGAGTTGCTTTCCTTCTGAGTGGGCCAGTTTGAACGAGCTGGATAAAACAATTCTTTATGTACTCGTCATTTTATTTTCTTGATCAGAAATTTGCTAACACTCTTTTGTGTGTATACTAATTTTACTTGAATCTGTTTATTTTAGTTGTTATTATTCTTTGTCTTACAGAAAAAAATTTATGGCTGAACCATTCAGCTTCACATAATACATTTCTATATTATATGTAAACTAAACTTTACATAATTTATATTTAAAAATTAAATCATGCATTATTGTTTAAAAATTAAAAAAAAATAGTCAAAATAGCCTTTTTCGTCTCATATCTTTATGGAGGAGTTCATTTTGGTCCCTCAATTTTAAAAATGACCATTTTGATCCCTTGAATATATTAAATGTTTGAGATTTATCCTTTTTAATCATTTTCATTAAACGATGTTAAGTATTTTAACGTTTGTATCCATGTCAGCTCCACGTGAGATCTTCTTTGTTACCAACTTCATTTTGTTACCCAGAAAAACCAAGGAAAAAAAAAGCCAAAAAAGCAACAACAATGACATGCAGAAATTATCATCTACACACAACAAACAATCTACACAAACCAAATCAATGATTCAATTACTATTGCAAAATTAACAATTTTCATAATTATCAATTATCAATCATCACTCTCACACTGCACTCTCCACCTTCTAATATTGTTCTCATTGCCACCCACATCACCATCACCGATGGTGACCTAACAAGAAAAGAAAGTTGATCCCTAAATTTCAATTCGAATCGAATTAAAACCCCTTAATCCTCATATGTCATCATAATCATCTTCATCCTCTTTTCTAGAACAACACACAAACATAAAAAACCAAATGCTACAAGCCCAAGAAAAATCAAGCAAAGAACCAGACAAATGATTTAAGTGAAGATAAATAATTTTTTTTTTTAAATTAGAAAAATCAGAAGGAAAAAAACCAGATATGAAATTGGTTCTAGGATTCAAAATTTGAAGCTCTGAAAGATTGCTACATTACATTTTCAAAAACCCAGTTAGCAGAGTTTCAAGATCCCATATGTTACATTTTCAAGATTGAAAAAGAAACATCAAAATACGGAATCTGCAAGATCATTCCACCGATTTCACCTTCTTATAAGAAAATTACAGTTTCTAACCGTACTGGTCTCAACCCGAACCACAACACGTCAACAACAAATCAAGTTCTGTCCATGGAGACCTCAACTAGTTCGACGACCAGTCTAGCATAGCAATCACTACTTATTCTACAAATTAGAAGTTAAGGCGAAGTCGCTCGAACGACATGTTTGGTTCTGCATTTGGGTAAGTAAACAATGCTGGTTTTTGGGGAGATGTTTTTTAATGGTTGATGAAACTGCTTCAAATATGAGAGGGGTTTCAAGGGCAAATGGGTATTTGTTGAAGTTTGTGAATGAAGAGATTCTTGGTATTACTACTCCTATGGTTTGCTTGTAAAGTTAAGGCAAAACTGATTTGTTGATGTTGATGGTTGAGTTAAAAAACGGGTTTTTGAAATACGATGAATTTGTGGAAAATGTTATGAATATTGCAATAATGGGATGAATGTTTCAAGAAATCTGGGTTTTGGATGTATACATCGTCACATCAATATCACTTGTATGCCAAGTGTTCATTTATTTTGATTTTGACTAACAAACATAATGAAAAGTACTAAGGTGACACTGTTTGAAAATATAAGGGACCAAAATGGTTATTTTTAAAATTGAGGGACCAAAATAAACTTCATCCTGAAAATACGGACCGAAAAGACTATTTTATCTTTAAAAAAAGTTGAACTATTGAAAAGAAAAATTAATACAGTAAAACAAGAAGAAAGAAAAAAGAAAATGCACTAAGTACTTCAAAGTTGAATGAAAATAGAAAAATTAAATTATTATTTATTAAACAAACATCACAATATTAATGCATTCAATAAGCAACCTTTATTTTGTCTTCATCTTTCACTGTATCTCTAAGATCTTTTTTTACTAGGTAATTTCATGCCTCATGCTTTTATTAATAGACTAATTTTTGGAATTATCTTAATCTCAGTTATTAACTAAATATTTATTATGATAGAGTACAAGAGGTACTCAATCCTTACAAGAAATAATCAATAAGTTCAATAAAATATACCAACACCCATCAATTAGGATACCAAAACTAATCATAGTAAGAAACAAAAGATGAATGGTTTGTGTTCAAATTCTGCCAAAGCCAAGATAACAATTTGCACATGTTGATTACGTCTTCTACCTTATGTATCAAACCATTAAAAAGAATATTGTTCCGCACAAACATGATATTAGTTTAAAAATATTTGAAGTGTTTAATTTGTTTGTTTCAAAGTAAAAGCGTTTGAAATACTCTCCAAAAACCATAATAAACACTCTCATCCAATAAATGAAAATGACTTAAATACAAAGAGAAAATATAAACTACACATATTTATAATACACCAACCAAGGCATTGAACTCTTCACCATTTCCTTTTTATTAATAAAACTCATATTTTCGTTTGTCTATTTATCTCCATGATCGATAGTCCAACATCTTACACTTCCATATAATAACCAACCAATAAATCAATATTTATCTTGCAACCTTTGAGTTCAATGTTTTAAAATTTAATTGGTGATCGACCCGATCGAACTACTGAATAACTGAATTAATGATTGAGCCAATAGGTCACTGATCAGACCACATAACTCTTAATTTGATTTATACAAATTATAAATTAAAAATATTTATGAAATACAATTCTTAAAATAAATGTCATAATTATAAAATTAAAAAGAAAAAAATATTATAGAATTATTAATGCAAATAAGTTGCTAACAATCTTACATAAAGTTATATTTTTTAAACATAGCAAGTTTCAAATATTTTTAGAAATCAAAATGTAACACAATTATAAAATAAAGTGAATTCTAAATATAGTCAACAAGAAAACAAACTTAAATAAGATATAACAATACAATACAATAAATTTCAAAATATTTTTAAATGCGAGGGAGAGGAAATGTTTTTTTTGTTTATTTTAATTTTTTTATTTTTTTACTTCCCACCTAAAATGATGTTGCTTTGACTAGTTAAGAAAATAAACATAAAAAGATCAACCCACCGACTCATGAAATCCATCTGTTTACTAGTTTGAATGGTAAATCAATCAGATTACACCACTTTTTATCAAGTCAATTGCAACTACGATCCTATAATTTTACTAAACTGTCCTACCCTCCGGTTTATGGTCTAACCGGTTCGACTGACCAAATTTTGTAACACTGATTGAGTTTCATCATTGCCTTAAAATTTAAAGCACTAACCTGCAAAGATTAGACTGAGCATTTTTTCATTAATTGAATCCTTGATAATCAATGAATTTAAATATGAAATTGTTTTTCGAGTGGGCTTTTCAAATAATATACTCTTAGTATCCTTATCATTGACTTAGGCAGTCCATTCAATATCATCAACAAATACATTCCTTTGAGTTCTTTATGTTGAAACTCAATTCTCCATATCTCAAGAGGGATCAACCTTGTGACTTGTACTTTAGCAATAATGCTTCTAGCATCCTTATATAGCCTGATGTATAGTAGGAAATCTTCCTTGTCTTTAGGATAATCGCCTCACTTGATACCGCCTAATTATGATAATCCAGTCAATGCAATCATTTTTTTTTATAATTGGCCTCATCTTCGTGGATCAACAAGTGTTGACTATCAGCTACCAACTATTGGCCTATAAGAGTTTGACAAGTGCTTCCTCAACTACTTGAGAAACAACTTAATGTATTGTTTTTACATATGACTTTCCTTTCCAGAAGACTAGGAACTTTATCTTGCCTGGGTCATTAGGTTATACATTTAGCTTGACTGAATGGAACATTTTGTTTATCTCCTCTAGCATTTTAGGTGATGAAATCCTCCCTCTCCCTAACTGTGAACTTTAAAAATGAGTTGTAGAGCTTGATTCATCTTATGTACATATCAGTTATTCATTATATGGTTGTATGCTTTATATCACCTGTAATATCTCTTATCTTAGATCTTCTAGGAAGAATGAATCTTGTCTTTGATCTTTAAGCTAACAATAAAATATATGCTCAACTTTTGTAATATCAAAGGTGCATTTTATTCTATCCTTTGATAAGTTAGTGTCATTCCTTTTATCAAAACTCAAGGTAGAGCATAAATACATTTTCTATTTTAGTATCTTGCAATATCATTAAGTTGTTGAAAGACATGATACACAATGACATGTACTATCATATCTAACTATTTTCTAATGAAAGACGTCATCATTACCATTGGTTCCTCAGGTGGATCAAGCGTAACCGCTCCATAAGTAGGGGAAGAGGCACCGTTGTTGGCATTCCCACTAGTTGTGAAGGTTCATCCGATCATTGTTGGCATAACCTGCTTGTAGATGATGTTGATGGCCGATCCATGTTGCTTAAACTCTTTCTAGATCAATGTCCATATGCTAAGAATATTAGTGATCTTATGACTAGAAATTTAAAGTGGTATTGGTTGTAGCATCCCATTTGACATCCCAAATTTATCGTCGAGCTCTATAAATTAATCGAGAATTGGATATAGTGTCTAAGCGTGTGCCGTTGACGTTTAGATAAATTAATTAGAAATGTATTATACGAAGGAACTGTTAGAACAAGATTTGTTCTTATCAATTATCTTAGTTTTGATGATAACAATAATATGAATTTTGCTTAAGATAATATGGTACTCTAATCCAATGCAATTTCCCTTTCAGGAAATATATATAAAGAGTACGCATAATTCAGCGCTCAGAAGTTGTGTCTCAAATGGTTCAGCATGCAACATCAGAACATGGTCTGGCAAGACATCAGAAGATGGTCGAAGCAGAATCAGAACATGGGTCTATGAAAGCATCAGAAGAACAAGAGATCAGAAGCACTGAAGATCAGAAGATGGTATCACGCTCAGAAGCACTTCAAGGTCAGAAGATCAGAAGATGCTATGCACCAAGCTGTTTGACTCTGATGATATTCAAACGTCGTATTCACAAACATCAGATCAGAAGGAAGTACACGTGGCAGACTACGCTGACTGACAAAAGGAACGTTAAAGCTACTAAAGGCTACGTCAGTAGACACAGCGTGAACAAGGCTCGAGGTAGTTGACAAAAGCGTATAACATTAAATGCAAAGCTGTACGGAACACGCAAAGCATTAAATGCATTCAACGGTCATCTTCTCAACGCCTATAAATATGAAGTTCTGATGAGAAGCAAGGTTAACGATCCTGAACAAAGACAATTCAAATTAACTTGCTGAAACGCTGTTCAAATCTAAACTCAGAATCTTCATCTTCATCAAAGCTCACTACATTGCTTTTGTAATATCTTAGTGAGATTAAGCTTAAACTGTAAGAGAAATATCACAGTTGTGATTATCGCTTTTAAGAAGCATTTGTAAACTCTTAGAATTGATTACATTAAGTTGTAAGGAACTAGAGTGATCGGTTGATCAGTATACTCTAGGAAGTCTTAGCAGTTGGCTGAGCAGGAAGTCTTGGCAGTTGGCTGAGCAGAAAGTCTTAGGAGTGAACTAAGCCTAGAGTGATCGTGTTGATCAGTAGACTCTAGAAAAGTCTTAGGAGTGAACTAAGCAGTTGTTCCTGGAGTGATCAGGTTGTGATCAGAAGACTCTGGAAGACTTAGTTGCGGCTAAGTGGAAAACCATTGTAATCCGTGCGATTAGTGGATTAAATCCTCAGTTGAGGTAAATCATCTCTGCGGGGGTGGACTGGAGTAGCTTCGTTAACAGCGAACCAGGATAAAAATATTTGTGCATTTATTTTTATCGTCCAAGATTTAAAGTCACACTTATTCAATCCCCCCCTTTCTAAGTGTTTTTCTATCCTTCAATTGGTATCAGAGCACCGGTTCTAAGGTGCAAGCACTTAACCGTGTTTAGAAAAGATTCAGGAAGAGAAAAACGCTTCATTTAAAAGATGGTTGATGAAAGTGAAAGGACTACACCTACACCTGCATCTACATCTGGCTCTGCTGAGCAATACAACGGTAACAATGGTTATACTAGACCGCCGGTATTTGATGGTGAAAACTTTGAATACTGGAAAGATAAACTGGAAAGTTACTTTCTGGGTCTAGATGGTGATCTATGGGATCTTCTGATGGATGGTTACAAACATCCAGTAAATGCCAGAGGCGTGAAGCTGTCAAGGCAAGAAATGAATGATGATCAAAAGAAGCTTTTCAGGAATCATCATAAATGTAGAACTGTTTTGCTGAATGCTATCTCTCATGCTGAGTATGAGAAGATATCTAACAGGGAAACGGCCTATGACATATATGAGTCCTTGAAAATGACTCATGAAGGAAACGCTCAAGTCAAGGAGACCAAAGCTCTAGCGTTAATCCAGAAGTATGAAGCCTTCAAGATGGAGGATGATGAAGACATTGAAAAGATGTTTTCAAGATTTCAAACTCTTACTGCTGGATTGAGAGTTCTTGACAAAGGATACACCAAGGCTGATCATGTGAAGAAGATCATCAGAAGCTTACCCAGAAGATGGGGTCCTATGGTGACTGCATTCAAGATTGCGAAGAATCTAAATAAAGTTTCTCTGGAAGAGCTTATCAGTGCCTTGAGAAGCCATGAAATAGAGCTGGATGCAAATGAGCCTCAAAAGAAAAGTAAGTCTATTGCATTAAAATCTAATATCAAGAAATGTGCTAACGCTTTTCAGGCCAAAGAAGAAGATCCTGAAGAATCAGAATCTGAAGAAGAAGATGAACTGTCCCTGATTTCCAGAAGGCTAAATCAACTCTGGAAGACCAAGCAAAGGAAGTTCAGAGGCTTCAGAAGTTCAAGGAAATTTGAACGTGGAGAATCTTCTGATGAAAGAAGATTTGACAAAAAGAAGGTCATGTGCTATGAATGCAATGAGCCTGGACACTACAAGAATGAATGTCCAAATCTTCAGAAAGAAAGTCCCAAGAAGAAGTTTCATAAGAAGAAAGGTCTTATGGCAACCTGGGATGAGTCAGAAGATGATTCAGAAGATGAGCAGGCCAACTGTGCGCTGATGGCGACAGAAGATGACGGATCAGAATCTACATCAGAATCAGATTCTGAAGAGGTATTTTCTGAACTTACTAGAGATGAGTTAGTTTCCGGTCTAACTGAACTTCTGGAACTCAAGTCTCAGATTAGTCTCAAATACAAAAAGCTGAAAAAGCAATTTGAATTTGAAACAAAGAAGCTTGAGTTGGAGAATTCTGAATTAAAAGAAAAACTTTTAAAACTATCCAATAATGTTGGATCTCCTTCTGATTCAGAAAAATCCACTCCCAGTCTAAACCATATTCTGAAAGAATATGATTTAAGTTTCAGGAAGTTCTTATCTAGAAGTATTGGCAGAAGTCAGCTAGCTTCTATGATATATGCCGTATCTGGAAACAAAAGAGTTGGCATTGGTTATGAGGGTGAAACCCCATACAAACTTGAACCTGTTGATGAAATGAAAATTACATACAAGCCATTGTATGATCAGTTCAAGTATGGCCACTCTCATGATATTAGGCACACCTCACATGCACAAAGTTTTCACATAACACACACTAAGAAGCATGTGACACAACCTAGGAAATATCATGAAACTCACATTAAGAATTATCATGCTGTTCCTCCTATTGCTTACAATGTTAAACCCAAGTTCAATCAGAACTTGAGAAAATGTAACAAGAAAGGACCCAAAAAGATGTGGGTACCTAAGGATAAGATTATTCCTATTGCAGATATCCTTGACTGCAAAAAAGGACAAGGCACAACATGTCATGGTACCTGGACTCTGGATGCTCGCGACACATGACAGGAAGAAGGTCTATGTTCCAAGACCTGGTGCTTAAGTCTGGAGGAGAAGTCAAGTTCGGAGGAGATCAGAAGGGCAAGATAATTGGCTCTGGAACTATAAAGTCTGGTAACTCTCCTTCCATCTCTAATGTACTTCTTGTAGAAGGATTAACTCATAACCTCTTATCTATCAGTCAATTAAGTGACAATGGTTATGATATAATCTTCAATCAAGAGTCTTGCAAGGCTGTAAATCAGAAGGATGGCTCAATCCTATTTACAGGCAAGAGGAAGAACAACATTTATAAGACAGATCTGCAAGATCTTATGAGTCAGAAGGTGACTTGTCTTATGTCTGTTTCTGAAGAGCAGTGGGTCTGGCACAGAAGATTAGGTCATGCTAGTTTGAGAAAGATCTCTCAGATTAACAAACTGAATCTTGTCAGAGGACTCCCTAATCTGAAATTCCAATCAGATGCTCTTTGTGAAGCATGTCAGAAGGGCAAGTTCTCCAAACCTGCATTCAAGTCTAAGAATGTTGTTTCTACCTCAAGGCCATTAGAACTCTTGCACATTGATCTGTTTGGACCAGTCAAAACAGCATCTGTCAGAGGAAAGAAATATGGATTAGTCATCGTAGATGATTATAGTCGCTGGACATGGGTAAAATTCTTAAAACACAAGGATGAGACTCATTCAGTGTTCTTTGATTTCTGCATTCAGATTCAATCTGAAAAAGAGTGTAAAATCATAAAGGTCAGAAGTGATCATGGTGGTGAATTTGAGAACAGATCCTTTGAAGAATTCTTCAAAGAAAATGGTATTGCCCATGATTTCTCTTGTCCTAGAACTCCACAGCAAAATGGGGTTGTAGAACGAAAGAATAGGACTCTTCAAGAAATGGCCAGAACCATGATCAATGAAACCAATATGGCTAAGCATTTCTGGGCAGAAGCAATAAACACTGCATGCTATATTCAGAATAGAATCTCTATCAGACCTATTCTAAATAAGACTCCTTATGAATTCTGGAAGAATAGAAAGCCCAACATTTCATATTTCCATCCTTTTGGATGTGTATGCTTTATTCTGAACACTAAAGATCATCTTGGTAAGTTTGATTCCAAAGCTCAAAAGTGTTTCCTTCTTGGATATTCTGAACGCTCAAAAGGCTACAGAGTATACAATACTGAAACATTGGTTGTAGAAGAATCAATCAATATCAGGTTTGATGATAAGCTTGGTTCTGAAAAACCAAAGCAGTTTGATAATTTTGCAGGTTATGATATTGACATATCAGAAGTTGTTGAGCCAAGAAGCAACGCATCAGAAGCAGAGCTTCTCAGAAGCAAAGAATCTGAAGATCAAGTATCAGCTTCTCTGGAGGATCTAAGTATTTCTGAAGAACCATCTGTCAGAAGATCATCCAGACTCATCTCTGGTCATTCAGAAGATGTCATTCTTGGAAAGAAGGATGATCCAATCAGAACAAGAGCATTCCTTAAGAACAATGCAGATTGTCAATTAGGTCTTGTATCTTTGATCGAGCCAACTTCTGTTGATCATGCTCTAGAAGATCCAGACTGGATAATTGCTATGCAAGAAGAACTAAATCAGTTTACAAGGAATGATGTTTGGGATCTTGTTCCTAGACCAGATGGATTCAATATAATCGGTACAAAATGGGTCTTCAGAAACAAGCTCAGTGAGAAAGGTGAAGTGGTAAGGAACAAAGCCAGACTGGTGGCTCAGGGTTATAGTCAGCAAGAAGGGATTGACTATACAGAAACCTTTGCACCAGTGGCCAGGTTAGAGTCTATTCGTCTATTAATTTCTTTTGCCACTCAACATAACATCACTCTCTATCAGATGGATGTTAAGAGTGCCTTCTTAAATGGTTATATAGATGAAGAAGTTTATGTCCATCAACCTCCTGGTTTTGAAGACTCTATGTCTCCTAATCATGTTTTTAAACTTAAGAAATCATTATATGGATTGAAACAGGCTCCCAGAGCTTGGTATGAACGCTTAAGTTCTTTCCTTCTAGATAATGGTTTCACTAGAGGAAAAGTGGACACTACTCTCTTTTGTAAAACCTTTGAAAAGGATATTTTAATTTGTCAAATATATGTAGATGATATTATTTTTGGAACATCTAATGCTACACTTGGAAAGGAGTTTGCTAAGTCTATGCAGGCTGAGTTTGAAATGAGCATGATGGGAGAACTCAAGTACTTCCTTGGAATACAAATAAATCAAACATCAGAAGGAACGTACGTTCACCAAACCAAGTATGTGAAGGAACTTCTGAAGAAGTTTAATCTTCTGGACTGCAAAGAAGCCAAAACTCCTATGCATCCAACATGCATCCTAGGTAAGGATGAGGTAAGTAAGAAGGTAGATCAGAAGTTATACAGAGGTATGATTGGATCTCTTCTATATCTGACTGCTTCTAGACCTGACATTCTGTTCAGTGTTTGTTTGTGTGCTAGATTCCAATCAGATCCTAGAGAATCTCATTTAACTGCTGTTAAGAGAATTCTAAGGTATCTGAAAGGTACTACTAATGTTGGTTTAGTTTACAGAAAATCTAAAGAATACAACTTAGTAGGATTCTGCGATGCTGATTATGCTGGAGACAGAATTGAAAGAAAAAGTACTTCAGGAAGTTGCCAATTTCTTGGAAGTCATTTGATCTCCTGGTACAGCAAGAAGCAAGCAACTATTGCTCTATCAACAACAGAAGCAGAATATGTTGCTGCTGCTGGTTGTAGTACACAAATGCTCTGGATGAAGAGTCAGTTAGAAGATTATCAGATATTTGAGAGTAACATTCCTATATTCTGTGATAATACTTCTGCTATATGTTTATCTAAGAATCCTATTCTTCATTCAAAAGCTAAACATATTGAGATAAAACATCATTTCATAAGGGACTATGTTCAGAAGGGTGTTATTTCTTTAAACTTTGTTGATACAGACCATCAATGGGCTGATATCTTTACAAAACCCCTGGCTGAAGATAGGTTTAAGTTCATTCTGAAGAACATCAGTATGGATTTATGCCCAGAATGAGAAGATGAGAAGTTCTCATGTATGAGTATCTTCTGAAATGAATGTGGAACATTTTTTTTAATCAGAAGTTCTGATTGAATTCTTTTAGAAATTATGATTCGGTTATTACTAACGTTTCATTGTCTAAGTTGATTCAGAACCTCTTTTAGAGCAAAACAGCTGTTACGTTTTATCTCGGGATGGTAAACCTGTCGTTACTATTCATGGATAAGCGCGCGTGCAGTTGAAGGGACGCCGACCATAGGTAACTGTGCTAGTCACCTCATTTGTCTTTATTATCTCTCCTCACGTCACGTAACATTAAATGCTTTTCATCATTCGTTTCACTTTATTTTCTTTTAAATACTCTTCAAAATGGTTTTTTGGTTTCCTATCTTTTTGTTTTCCTCTTAAAAGTTTTCTCTCTCTCTCTCTCGGTTTTCATTTCTTCTCTCAAAACCTAGCGTTCACCCTAAGCCTGTTGAAGCTCCATGACTCAAAGGCGACAGATCTCAGTGCATCTCGGGATGGCTCTTCTAATACCGCTCAAGTCAGACTCTTCTTTGATGTTGTTATCAACTTTCACCCAAAGACAGAAGACTTTCTTGAGTTATGGGAGGAGGTTAAGAATGATATTCTTAACTTCTATGTTGAGGGAAAGCCCCGTTTGCAACATTAGCTCTCTGTCTGTGAACTGTCCCTCTCTTCCTCTTTGGTCACTTGGATCTCTCCTACAGTGGAGGTTCCAGTCTGGAAGACAAGAAGTCCTCCGGGATTCTTGATGGGTTGACACAGAGCGTGTCTAGCTAGGGTTCTGTTTTTAATTTTTGTAGTGATTTCCTCTTTGGAAATTCTACCTTGTATTTGCTAGGAATGTTTCTCATCTTGTTAAACATAGGAACCTTTTGTAATATCTTTTGATTATCAATGAAAAAGTTTCTTTGTGTTTTACATTCCAGTAAATGTTTTCTTTTGTCTTATGCATCTAAATCTTTTTAAATATTCTTTTTGATGTTATGACAAAAAGGGGGAGAAAGATAAATGATAAATGATTTGATTAAATCTATCAGTTGCTGGGCAAAGGCTCCCACACATTCACTAACAAGAACTGCAAGTTCTATATGGTTTAAGTGTTTTGCAGGTACAGAGAAGTGAAGAAAATCTTCAAAGCAAACACTAGAAGCAAAACCATGGAAACTGAAGCAAGCTGAGTGCTGTCAAGCTTCAGAGATCAGAAGCAAGAAAGAAGAATGAATCAGAAGCACTGATAATAGAATTTGAATATCATTGTCTATCCTGTTCTGACAAAATTCTATTTGCTTTGATACATATAATGTTATGGCTCTGATACATTATTTGCTCTGATACACGTTTTTAGCCTAAATGCTCTGATACATTTGGCTCTGATACATATCATGTATTTGAATATACATTTTATGTTCTAACTCGTTCATGCTGACTTTTGTCGTTTAGTTTTTGTTCTGTAACATTTCAGGATGTAGAGATGCTCAGATGATGCTCTGGTACATTCAACAATGTTCTGATACAAATCTAGCATGAAGTGATGTTGGTAGACATTCAAAGTTCTGAAGCTATCCGAGGGAAGCAGAAATCAGAAGATGTGAATGTTCTAAAAGATCCAGTAATTCAAGTTCTGAAGCTGTCCTGAATGGAAGCAGAAGTCAGAAGCTGTGAATGTTCTGAAGATCAAAGAAATTCAAGTTCTGAAGCTGTCCTGAATGGAAGCAGAAGTCAGAAGCTGTGAATGTTCTGAAGATCAAAGAAATTCAAGTTCTGAAGCTGTCCAATGGAAGCAGAAGTCAGAAGCTATGAATTCTCTGAAGACAGAAGCTTATATGATCGTCTCTACCGAAATAATTAGGGAAGTCTTTTATCAAAGTTCTTCGAGTATTTATTTCAGGGGGAGATTATTTATCTCAGGGGGAGATTGTTAATCTCAGGGGGAGACTTATTCATATGCTTATGCTATAGCTGTGTAATTTGTCTTTTGCCGTTTACTCTTTCTGATCGCAAATTCATATCATTTATATATGTTTTTGTCATCATCAAAAAGGGGGAGATTGTTAGAACAAGATTTGTTCTTATCAATTATCTTAGTTTTGATGATAACAATAATATGAATTTTGCTTAAGATAATATGGTACTCTAATCCAATGCAATTTCCCTTTCAGGAAATATATATAAAGAGTACGCATAATTCAGCGCTCAGAAGTTGTGTCTCAAATGGTTCAGCATGCAACATCAGAACATGGTCTGGCAAGACATCAGAAGATGGTCGAAGCAGAATCAGAACATGGGTCTATGAAAGCATCAGAAGAACAAGAGATCAGAAGCACTGAAGATCAGAAGATGGTATCACGCTCAGAAGCACTTCAAGGTCAGAAGATCAGAAGATGCTATGCACCAAGCTGTTTGACTCTGATGATATTCAAACGTCGTATTCACAAACATCAGATCAGAAGGAAGTACACGTGGCAGACTACGCTGACTGACAAAAGGAACGTTAAAGCTACTAAAGGCTACGTCAGTAGACACAGCGTGAACAAGGCTCGAGGTAGTTGACAAAAGCGTATAACATTAAATGCAAAGCTGTACGGAACACGCAAAGCATTAAATGCATTCAACGGTCATCTTCTCAACGCCTATAAATATGAAGTTCTGATGAGAAGCAAGGTTAACGATCCTGAACAAAGACAATTCAAATTAACTTGCTGAAACGCTGTTCAAATCTAAACTCAGAATCTTCATCTTCATCAAAGCTCACTACATTGCTTTTGTAATATCTTAGTGAGATTAAGCTTAAACTGTAAGAGAAATATCACAGTTGTGATTATCGCTTTTAAGAAGCATTTGTAAACTCTTAGAATTGATTACATTAAGTTGTAAGGAACTAGAGTGATCGGTTGATCAGTATACTCTAGGAAGTCTTAGCAGTTGGCTGAGCAGGAAGTCTTGGCAGTTGGCTGAGCAGAAAGTCTTAGGAGTGAACTAAGCCTAGAGTGATCGTGTTGATCAGTAGACTCTAGAAAAGTCTTAGGAGTGAACTAAGCAGTTGTTCCTGGAGTGATCAGGTTGTGATCAGAAGACTCTGGAAGACTTAGTTGCGGCTAAGTGGAAAACCATTGTAATCCGTGCGATTAGTGGATTAAATCCTCAGTTGAGGTAAATCATCTCTGCGGGGGTGGACTGGAGTAGCTTCGTTAACAGCGAACCAGGATAAAAATATTTGTGCATTTATTTTTATCGTCCAAGATTTAAAGTCACACTTATTCAATCCCCCCCTTTCTAAGTGTTTTTCTATCCTTCAGGAACAATTATAATCAAAGTAATTAAAACTAAATTAAAAATTAAACCGGTGTAAGAACGATTTTAAAGCTTCAGGATGTGACCGGAGTTCAGATCGATCGGTTAAAATAGAATAAAAAAAAATTTAGTATATAAAATTCTTAAGAAAAAATTATATTTTATAAAACTAAAATGACTTATAGTATGATATTGAATTTGTTTAAAAAGAAAAGATGAAATTTAATGTGATTGATATAATTATATTTAATGTAATTAATGGGATTTGATTCTATTTTATTTTAATTAATTTTAATGCTATAGTTGAGTGGGGTTTTATAATAGTAAATTGATAAACGATAAACTTATAAATGTTTGGTTGGATATGTGGTGTCTAGTTTCAACTAGTTCGGTTGGATATAGTGTCTAAGCGTGTGCCGTTGACATTTAGATAAAGTGACATAATTTCTAACCATTAGGCCAGGTAAGACAATGTTGTATGCTTGTACTTCCAAATTTTACAAATATCATAAAAATAAATACTTCCATATTTTGAAAAACTCTTACAATCCCCACCATTTACAAAATATAATCTCATATTTTTGGAAATATCATGGTTTCAAAAATTATATCTTACAATTTGAATCATTATTTCATAGCATTTTTATTTCAGATTATTTAAATTATTAATAAAAGGAAAAATTAAAAGAAAAAAGAAAATTGGAAACGATATGCTTTGCCTCAGAATTATGACCATTCAACTTCACAAACCAGACTTATCTCTATCTCGTTCCCAGTTTCACATGGCCGGAGCGATTTATGGTGGAGCCTCACCGCCGTGAACCCTCATCTTCATCCTCTGAAACCACAGAACTCAAATGCAAACCCTATCCTATTTCTAACCCTCAATACGAATTCGGAATTGGATTTATCAACAAGCTCACAATTAGCGGGATCGAAGGATTCAAACAGGAACCCAAGGTATCGGGATTTCACGATTCAGGCATGATTATAGGAAATTGAATCAACTTATTGCTCATCTAAAAACTCCCAAACTTAGGACATTCCAAAAAGTAAATTTTCAAGCAGTAGCACATGGATTAAATATGATAAGTTTATTGAATTTTTTATGTAAAATTTAAAATTAATTAAATTTTTTTAGTAAGTGAGTTATGTCTCTTCTTTTTGGTTTTTGATTTGAAACTATAGTTGAATCTTTCGATTTTTTTTTTTAAAATTGTAATGATTATTTATTGACTTATCAATTTTTTTAAGGTTTGACATCTTTTTTCTACCATTTTCTTCCTCAGATCCATCTTTTATCATTTTTCTCTTTTAATTGTTAGTTTATTTGAAGAACCAACTTAAATAAATCTTTATCTCATATAGAAACATTTTCTTCTCTCAACATCAAACTCCTTCAATCAAACGGCCCCTTCTACACATATATGTCATATAGACTTATTTATTAGTCACTAGTCTAAGAGTCTTTTTAAATCTCTCACAAAACAATCTATCCATGAAAAAAATGTTGCTCTATCATCCCCCAATTCTTTTAAATAATCTACTTAAAAAGTCAAACCCTCTACTCTGCATAACCTATTAGACAAAATATGTTTTTAATTAATTGATTTAATAACATTAATTTTAGCTAAAAATATATTTAAAAAATATTTAAGTTTAAATATATTAGTTTGAGAAAGAGTTCTTCCATTAACTTAAATATATAAATTATGTTTAGAATTAAAATCTAAATTAATTTAAAATGTATTATACGAAGGAACAATTATAATCAAAGTAATTAAAACTAAATTAAAAATTAAACCGGTGTAAGAAATATTTTAAAACTTAAGGATGTGACCGGAGTTCAGATCGATCGGTTAAAATATAATAATTTTTCTTTAGTATATAAAATTCTTACAAAACAATTATATTTTATAAAACTAAAATGACTTTATAATATGATATTGGATTTGTTTAAAAAGAAAAGATGAAATTTAATATGAATGATATAATTATATTTAATGTGATTTGATTCTATTTTATTTTAATTAATTTTAATGCTATAGTTGAGTGGGGTTTTATAATATTAAATTGATAAACTTATAAATGTTCGGTTGGATATGTTGTGTCTAGTTTCAACTAGTTCGGTTGGATATAGTGTCTAAGCGTGTGCCGTTGACGTTTAGATAAACTATCATAATTTCTAACATTAGGCCATGTAAGACAATGTTGTATGCTTGTACTTCCAAATATTACAAATATCATAAAAATACATACTTCCATATTTTGGAAAACTCTTACAATCCCCACCGTTTACAAAATATAATCTCATATTTTTGGAAATATCATGTTTCAAAAATGATATCTTACAATTTGAATCCTTATTTAGTAATTGAGTTCTTAGTTATCCCTGAGTAGATTAGTAGACAAGTTTTAAACCAATTATTCCTTAGAACAAGCCTCATAATTTACACATGAAATCCCGGTACTATAAAAAGAATTATAAAATTGACACATTTAATATGGCCTTGTGTCACGTATCCTTTTTCACAAAAATTTAATAGCAAAGCCCTCTAACTCTATGAAGTGGCCCCACTTCATTCACGTATAGTTAGACTATATTAGAAATGCACCCATAATTAAGCATTTTAGCAAATATGATATATGTCTATTAAGAGAAAAACCTCATCCTATCACATTTATTCTTTCATTGTTGAACTCAAGACTGGTGGTTAATGAAGTGTGAGTTGAATTTCCATTATTGGTGATTAATAATATATGTGCCTTGTAATGTTGAACACATCCCTACACGATGTCTTCAACATCGTATCCTTGTCAATCATTTCGTCAAATAATGACAATATATTTTCATTTTATTAATTTTGAATATTCAAACACTTCTCGTACTACATTTTAAATCATTCAACGTTTGTTATTAAACCATTCAATAACAAGAAATACAATTTAAAGTTTCACTTTTCTTTCAATATGCGCACAACATATTTGTCGCACGCTTGCGAAAAATGACCAGAGTCGCCACTAATATATTTATCCCATCCAGGTAAAGGAATATCAAAAAACCTAGCAAATAATAAGAACAAGGTCTTACGACCAGAGAACTGGGTACGGGAGTCGGTTACGCAAGGGGAAGGTACTAGCACCCCTCGCGCCCATCGTACTCGATGGTATCCACCTATGTTTGTTTCTATCTAAGGGGTGTGTCTATGTCTAAACCTAATGTGAATGCATGCAAAATAAATACGGGGAAAAGAAAGAATAATTACAATTGTGCTCGTTCAAGCCCCGCGACTTGATGCCTACGTATCCCTTTCAGGAATCAGAGCGCCGTAGTTCGGCTCACATGTTTTTGTAATTTTTAGTTGGGCAGAGTTAATGTTCGTGCTCTTGCATAAGGGGACGACCTACGATGCGTTTGAGCGGAAATAACATTGCCCTTAAGAAGGAGAGAAGAGAGAGAGTTGGAGTGTTTCAAGTGGGACCCTTAAGCAAGGGAGACTCGAGTTACTCTTTGGTTGGTGTTTTTATGATTGGGAACTTCCACTCAAGTGATTCCCTAAAGCAAGGGAGACGAGAGCTTTCATTCCCTTTTTATTGTTTTTATCCTTTATTAATGTTTTAAGTGTTTTCTTTGTACTTTTTAGAGGGAATTAGTTCAAGTAATCGTTAGGTGTTTTAATGTTGTAAAAAGAAAAGAATGGAAATGAAGAGAATTATAACCTAATGATTATTGTTTATGTACAAAGGAATTCTAAGTCTAATGTTGTTATGATTTTACTTAAGGGAGCATACAAATGGTATCAACAAAATAGGCGAAAAATATGGCCAAAAAACTAAGCAACAAAATGACACAACAATTATACAAAAATAACATGGAAATGTATAAAAGAATAAAGTCAAAATACTCATTTGGTCCCTTAATTATACCCTTAGGTTCAAATTGGTCCCTTAATTTTTTTTGGGTCACATTGGTCCCTTAACTTTCAAAATGTTTCATTTTAGTCCTTTTTGTCTAATTAGCGATGGGAAACCTTTGAAAAACGGTCGCTAAATTCGTCACAAATTAGGCAAAAAGGACTAAAATGAAACGTTTTGAAAGTTAAGGGACCAATGTGACACAAAAAAAAATTAAGGGACCAATCTGAACCCAAGGGTATAGTTAAGGGACCAAAATGGCTATTTTGCCAAGAATAAAAGAAGTGATCCAAAAATTATTACTAAAATTACTCTAAAAATACTACTATTTTTTATGAGTTTTTAATGTCAGCAAGGGAAATCTAGTTCAAGCCTAATTTGTACTTAAAACCCTAAATTCTAATAAGCCTAATATAGTATTTTTTTTTTATTGGTGTGATTATATGCATTTTTATTACCTAAAAGAAGTAGCAAAAAAACTAAGTAGAAAAACCTAAAAACTATCGATTAAACATGGGCTCAGGGGGTGTAAATTGAAGTTGGTGGTACATGGGAATAGAGGCGCAAGGCCCACTGGTACCGGCCCAGGACTTGTTTTTGTTGATTGTTTATTCAGCTGCCAAAAAGATGTAATGCTATGGGCCAAAGGGAGGTGAGGCGGTAGCAATCCGGGCCCAATGGATCTGTGGGTCAAATTCATATCATTCTTATTTCAGATTATTTCAATTATTAATAAAAGGAAAAATTAAAAGAAAAAAGAAAATTGGAAACGATGCGCTTTGGCTCAGAATTATGACCATTCAACTTCACAAACCAGACTTATCTCTATCTCGTTCGACACTTATAGGTATTGAAGGATTCAAACAGGAACCCTAAGTATCGGGATTTCACGATTCAGGCATGATTATACGAAATTGAATCAACCGATTGCTCATCTAAAACCTCCCAAACTTCGGACATTCTAAAAAGTAAATTTCCAAGTAACAAAGTAGCACATGGATTAAATATGATAAGTTTATTGTAATCTCTTTTTGTATAAATTTAAAATTAATAAAAATTTTTTAGTAAGTGAGTTATGTCTCTTCTTTTTGGTTTTTGATTTGAAACTATAGTTGAATCTTTTAATTTTTATTTTTTTAAAATTGTAATGATTCTTTATTGACTTATCAATATTTTTAAGGTTTGGCATCTTTTTCTACCATTTTCTTCGTCAAATCCATCTTTTATCATTTTTCTCTTTTAATTGTTATTTTTTTTAAGAACCAACTTAAATAAATCTTTGTCTCATATAGAAACATTTCCTTCTCTCAACATCAAACTCCTTCAATCAAATGGCCCCTTCTAAACATATATGTCATATATACTTATTTATTAGTCACTAGTCTAAGAGTCTTTTTAAATCTCTCACAAAACATCTGCTCTGCATAACCTATTAGACAAAATATGTTTTTAATTAATTGATTTAATCATTAATTTTAGCTGAAAGTATATTTAAAAAATATTTAAATTTAAATATATTAGTTTGAGAAAGAGTTCTTCCATTAACTTAAATATATAAATTATATTTAGAATTAAAGTCTAAATTAATTAGAAATGTATTATACGAAGGAACAATTATAATCAAAGTAATTAAAACTAAATTAAAAATTAAACCGGTGTAAGAACGATTTTAAAGCTTCAGGATGTGACCGGAGTTCAGATCGATCGGTTAAAATAGAATAAAAAAAAATTTAGTATATAAAATTCTTAAGAAAAAATTATATTTTATAAAACTAAAATGACTTTATATTATGATATTGAATTTGTTTAAAAAGAAAAGATGAAATTTAATGTGATTGATATAATTATATTTAATGTAATTAATGGGATTTGATTCTATTTTATTTTAATTAATTTTAATGCTATAGTTGAGTGGGGTTTTATAATAGTAAATTGATAAACTTATAAATGTTTGGTTGGATATGTGGGGTCTAGTTTCAACTAGTTCGGTTGGATATAGTGTCTAAGCGTGTGCCGTTGACATTTAGATAAAGTGACATAATTTCTAACCATTAGGCCAGGTAAGACAATGTTTTATGCTTGTGCTTCCAAATATTACAAATATCATAAAAATAAATACTTCCATATTTTGGAAAACTCTTACAATCCCCACCATTTACAAAATATAATCTCATATTTTTGGAAATATCATGGTTTCAAAAATTATATCTTACAATTTGAATCATTATTTCATAGCATTTTTATTTCAGATTATTTAAATTATTAATAAAAGAAAAAATTAAAAGAAAAAATTAAAAGAAAAAAGAAAATTGGAAACGATATGCTTTGCCTCAGAATTATGACCATTCAACTTCACAAACCAGACTTATCTCTATCTCGTTCCCAGTTTCACATGGCCGGAGCGATTTATGGTGGAGCCTCACCGCCGTGAACCCTCATCTTCATCCTCTGAAACCACAGAACTCAAATGCAAACCCTATCCTATTTCTAACCCTCAATACGAATTCGGAATTGGATTTATCAACAAGCTCACAATTAGCGGGATCGAAGGATTCAAACAGGAACCCAAGGCAATACGAATTCGGAATTGGATTTATCAACAAGCTCACAATTAGCGGGATCGAAGGATTCAAACAGGAACCTAAGGTATCGGGATTTCACGATTCAGGCATGATTATAGGAAATTGAATCAACTTATTGCTCATCTAAAAACTCCTAAACTTAGGACATTCCAAAAAGTAAATTTTCAAGCAGTAGCACATGGATTAAATATGATAAGTTTATTGAATTTTTTTTTGTAAAATTTAAAATTAATTAAATTTTTTTAGTAAGTGAGTTATGTCTCTTCTTTTTGGTTTTTGATTTGAAACTATAGTTGAATCTTTCGATTTTTTTTTAAAAATTGTAATGATTCTTTATTGACTTATCAATTTTTTTAAGGTTTGACATCTTTTTTCTACCATTTTCTTCCTCAGATCCATCTTTTATCATTTTTCTCTTTTAATTGTTAGTTTATTTGAAGAACCAACTTAAATAAATCTTTATCTCATAGAAACATTTTCTTCTCTCAACATCAAACTCCTTCAATCGAACGACCCCTTCTAAACATATATGTCATATAGACTTATTTATTAGTCACTAGTCTAAGAGTCTTTTTAAATCTCTCACAAAACAATCTATCCATGAAAAAAATGTTGCTCTATCATCCCCCAATTCTTTTAAATAATCTACTTAAAAAGTCAAACCCTCTACTCTGCATAACCTATTAGACAAAATATGTTTTTAATTAATTGATTTAATAACATTAATTTTAGCTAAAAATATATTTAAAAAATATTTAAGTTTAAATATATTAGTTTGAGAAAGAGTTCTTCCATTAACTTAAATATATAAATTATGTTTAGAATTAAAGTCTAAATTAATTAGAAATGTATTATACGATGGAATAATTTTAATCAAAGTAATTAAAACTAAATTAAAAATTAAACCGGTGTAAGAACGATTTTAAAGCTTAAGGATGTGACCGAAGTTCAGATCGATCGGTTAAAATAAAATATTTTTTTTAGTATATAAAATTCTTACGAAGAAATTATATTTTATAAAACTAAAATGACTTTATAGTATGATATTGGATTTGTTTAAAAAGAAAAGATGAAATTTAATGTGATTGATATAATTATATTTAATGTATTTAATATGCTCTGATTCTATTTTATTTTAATTAATTTTAATGCTATAGTTGAGTGAGTTTTATAATAGTAATTTGATAAACTTATAAATGTTCGGTTGGATATGTGGTGTCTAGTTTCAACTAGTTCGGTTGTATATAGTGTCTAAGCGTGTGCTGTTGACGTTTAGGTAAAGTGACATAATTTTTAACCATCCGGCCATGTAAGACAATGTTGTATGCTTGTACTTTCAAATATTACAAATATCATAAAAATGCATACTTCCATATTTTGGAAAACTCTTACGATCCCCACCATTTACAAAATATAATCTCATATTTTTGGAAATATCATGTTTCAAAAATGATATCTTACGATTTGAATCATTATTTCATAGCATTTTTATTTTAGATTATTTCAATTATTAATAAAAGGAAAAATTAAAAGAAAAAAAGAGAATTGGAAACAATGAGCTTTGGCTCAGAATTATGACCATTCAACTTCACAAACAAGACTTATCTATATCTCGTTCCCAATTTCACATGGCCGGAGCGATTTTCGGTGGAGCCTCACCGCCGTGAACCATCATCTTCATCCTCTGAAACCACAAAACTCAAACACAAACCCTACCCTATTTCTAACCCTCAATACGAATCTGGAATTGGATTTACCAACAAGCTCAACAGTTAGCGGGATCGAAGGATTCAAACAGGAACCCTAGGTATCGGGATTTCACGATTCAGACATGATTATATGAAATTGAAGCAAGTAGGATCCTAGCTTAATCATAGAAGCATGGATAAGAGTTAAGGAACGTGTAAAAATAACCTGCTAGGGTGACTTGAGTTTCCGGTGCAGTGGAAGAGATTCCTGAACACCGCGAAACTCAGGTAATACTCTTCGTCTTCTTCTTCTGTTCACCTTCACTTCTTCTTCTTCCCCTTCTTCTTTGAATCCTTGTGTTCTTCTTTTACTTTGAATTTCTGTGAGTTATTTGTTGTTGTTTTCTGATCGTGAGTTTGGCGTGAGTTGAGAGTGATTATGGAGGAGGTTTAGCTCGGTTGTTAGAGTCTCAATGGTTGAAACTCTAACAACCATGGTGAGAGAGCATGGTGAGGGTGAGGGAGAATAGATGAGTCATAGAGAGCATTCGAGAGAGAAGCAGAGTTGAAGATGATGAAGATTATGGAGAAGATGAGAGGAAATGGAGATGATGAATGGTCCAGAAGATGGTGGTGAATGGGTGCTTGTGTGTTTAGTGGAGAAGTGAAGGGAATGGCATGAAGTATGAACAATGGTGGAAATTGTGAAATGGTGAGGCTGATCCTGTTATATATGTTGAGGAAGGAAGAGCAGTTCAGTTAGAGGTTGAGATTGAATCAGTTAGAGGAGAGTGATTGGTGGCCCTAGGATTGAAATTCAGTTATCAAAGGAATGGTGAGGATTGAAGTTGGTTTGAGGTTAGTTATTGAATTCTGTTACAGTAGTTACAAGTTAGATTTTGTTAACTGGAAATGAAGAACAGTTAGTTGGTAGTTAGTAACTAAATTTGTTTTCCTGTTGAATGCAGTTAGGAGAGTTAGTTGTTAGTTAGTTAGGTTAGTTATAGGGGTGGGGAGGGTTAGTTAGAGTGAAAATTGGAACTCGAGAAAGTTAGTTAGGAGGTTAGAAATATGTTAGGGAGTTAATGCTGAGTTGGAAGTTTATAGAAATTAGGTTAATTGCTTGGTAATTATTAGGGATGGTTATAGTTGGTTTTTCTGTTGTTGGGGATTGTGGGAAGGCCTAAAACTGTAACTATTTTACTCACTTCTGATAAGTATTTAAGCTTTGCGCCTGTATGTACTGAACTTTGGCAACGGTTTGAATAGGTGTAGGTTTGGAAATGCAAAGCTGATTTGTATTGGCCTTTTTTCCCCTTTTGAATGTTTATGCTGGGACTTGAAGTATACTGTCTGTAGGTTAGTTTTTTTTTGGGTTTTGGGATAACTTAGATCATGATTGGATGATGTATTGTAGGGCTGGTTTTATTTAGTGTATGGTTTTGAATGTGAATCGGTTTTCAGCATGTGCATTAGTAAATGAATGTGTCATGTTTGAATGGTTGCAAGCTGCAGGATTGGTTTTGGGTTATGTATGTTATGTATCGTGAAATGTGTTTGTATTTGTATGCTCTATGAACATGACATATGATGACTGAATGTATGTGTTTGGATTTTTTTTACATGTGCAGGAAGATATTAAATGTCATTTTGAGCTTGTATATGGTAGGGTGATTTACTTTTGAATTGGTTTTGTGCATGTGGAAAATGTTGTGGCAATTGTTTTTACTCTGGTTTAATCATGGTTTTTGTATGGATGAAATCATTTTGAAGTGTAAAATCTCTCTGTTATGACAGTTAGTAGAACTGTAGTGGCTTGGCTAATCAATATGTTATTGCTTGTTCTTTAAGCAGGTTGAACATACAAGTATAATGTAGGTCTTGACATGACTTAAAAGCAACACATGGTGCACCATGGAAATAGTACGAAGCTGTATGAATAAGTCTTTGAGGATTTTAAGGATAATAAGCCTTAGAAGAGTCCGTTGTGTCCTTTTTTCAATGGTCAACAGTTGACCAAAAGTCAACTGTTGTCCCTTTTGTGTAGTTTTTCAATTCTGACCTTTTTGTAATGTGTAATGGATGTTTTTTTATTATTGTAATGAAACAATATTGACCTTTGGCTTGAATGTTGACTTCTTTTATTTCAAGTATCTTGAATTTTTATTTTCCCTCCAATGCTTCAGTTTAAGCTTGAACTTTTAACTTCAATTACGATCTTGAATGCACCTTGGATGAATACCTTGAAAGCTCCTTAAGAAAGACTTTGGTCAAAAGTCTTGAAAATTGCTTTTCAAAATTAAAGATGATTGGTGACATTTTAAGATTCACTTTTCTACCCTTGCACTTTAATATTCCAAATGACATCAGACCCATAACTTGCAACAGAAGTAAGATACTTGGTCAACGACTTGTGACACACTCCACCTAAATGGATCAACTTGTGAAGAAAGAAATCTTAATGGGGTCCATACTCCAAACCATATCATATTGAATGTCACCTGATGGTGAAAATCAACTGAAGCCAATAACCTTGATGTAAGGAAAGCATGAAATTGATAGGTCACAAAAACCTCAAGGCACAGACCCTAATATAAAGATCCTTGATCCAAGATAATTAGGGAGATAAACCCTAGGGGGAGATCTATGCACATAGAACCCATCTGATCAAATGTCTTATAGAAGACTTGTACCAATCACAATCTTGATTAAATGCCCAACATCCCTTTTTTGAGGAAATGAATAACATTTTTCCAAGACCTATGTGAAGCTCTAACTTGCTTCATGACCCTTGATCCCTTGTCAGATTATTGATTAATGAATGCATGAGTTAAATGACATAGTGGAGGTATGCAGATGAAATGCAAAGCTTAAGCCAGTTAGAAGTTAAGGGGGTAGGAAAAATTTGGGGTATGACAATATTAATCCAACAAACATAATAAACATAATTATCAATTTCTATATTTGAAACAATAATGATCATATATTTTATCATTTTCAATATTTTATCATACATTCAATCATGTAAATCATAAACACATAATTTTCAACATTTTATCATACATTCAATCATGTAAATCATGAACACATATCAAAATTAAATTTAAATATTTAGATTAATTTAATTATCTTAAATATACATGTATATACTTGAAATTTGTTATACAACTACCAATTATTATACTTTAAATAAAATAAAATTTTAAGTCATAACACTTAAAGGGATTTAATAAAATAAAGAAAACAATATTTTCCATTTTTAAAGATAAATCAAAAGACATTAGTTCAAAAAATATTAAACTCATTATATGTATATTTATTTATGTATCAAATTTTTATTAAAGGAAAATTAAATACTTTATGATCAATATTTATAAAAATATTAACAAAAAAATTTCATATTCAATTTATTTGTAAATGAATATAAATCCACTTTCATATAAATATTGCACACAATAAATTATACAAACCAAATAATTCCACACTTTATTACACACAACACAACCTTAATTATAACTTTTTCTGACATCACATAAACACTCTTAAAAGTGAATAATTTCTAGAAGTTACTTCTATGCAACAAGGTGATCATTTCGCACACTTGAGTTCTTCTTTTTGTTCATCTTTTTCAAGAACCTACATTCACTGTTAAAATTTCCCAATTTGCCACAATGGAACCAATTTCCTTTCTTTCTTTTCCTTTGTCCATTTCCATTGTTCCCTTGAACATCTTCACCATATATTTCCATATTATCGTGAGACCTTTTAGATTTTCCATCTTCCACAACATGTATTTTCTCATGAGTAAATTGATCTTTAGTATCTTCTTATAAGTGATACTCTTCTTCTAACCGAAGGTGATTGCCCAATTGCTCAATAGATATATCCTCCTTTTTATGTTTGAGGGCCCTTTTTATATCCTTCCACGAAGGTGGTAGTTTGTCTATTATGGAAGACACAGTGATGGTTTCGTCCATGTGTACTTTGTATTGTTTGTAATTATTTAGAATACATTCAATTTCATGAAATTGTTCAATAACAGGTCTACTATCTACCATTTTATAATTATTGAAATGGGAAACTAGAAATTTATTACTTGTATCATCTACTTGCATGTACGTTGACTAAAGTTTATCCCATAGATATTTTGCGAATTGACTGCTTTGATATATATATCGAACAAGGAATCTGACATACTGTTGAGAATATAACCCAAGCAAATGTAATCATCATTGTCACATCTCTCTCTCTCTCTCTCTCTCTCTCTCTCTCTCTCTCTCTCTCTCTCTCTCTCTCTCTCTCTCTCTCTCTCTCTGTTTCAACTATTGTTTCTTCTTCCATTTCTACTAGTCATGTTGTATTCAGAACATATACCACTTTCAAAGTTGTAAGTAAAAATTTCATCTTTTTCTGTCAACGGATAAAGTTTCCTCCATCAGACTTATCCAATTTCACAAAATTAGATGTCATTTCTTGGAGTGATGTTGTCATTGATTAAGTAATAATTTTTATTGAAGATTGTTGGATAATTGTGGTAATTGGTGGATATATGACTGTCCTTGAACAAAGAAAGTGTCAATGAAGATCATACTAAAAAATTCCAAGCGTGTGAATTTCACACTAACCTTTAGGAACAAATCGCCCCACCAATTATTGTATATTTGATGTAATTGAGATTAACGGTGGATTCTCTTCAGGATACTTTGGATTCCTTAACGTGAATTGCACAAGCACATTAAGAGTATCAATTGATAATATGCTACAGAAAATGTTTCCTACATTGTACTCATGCATTAATAAAGTAAAAGGTGATTTTAGAATAATTGAAATGGTGGAAAAATGGATGTGAATATTTCTATTTTTGCGTGTCTTTTCCGTTTCCCAAGTGTCTCTTTTTATAGAGAAATTCATGTCACTTGATGAACAGAAACATCCTTTTAATTCAATTATGCATCCAGAATATTGTACAAATATGTGACTTCAGCATTCAATGAGTGAACTAAGCACATCGATATGAGGTTGCATTTCGTCAGAGGGGTAATCTAGCGTGGAGAAGTCCAAGTGCTGAAGGTTTCAAAAAATCACAATGATGTTGATATGATCACCAAGACATTGCCGAGTTGCAAGTTTTTCCAATGTATGCAGTTGATAAAGCTGCATGAAGAAAGCTAGTTTGTTCTTTGATGTTATAGAGTTTGGTCCAAGGTGGAGATTTGTGAGAATTGGGTCGAACTCTAGTGGGTCGAAGAGAGGCTTTTGGTTCGACAAGGATTATGCATGCGTCGAAGTATGTTCACATGCTGATGTTGAAGACCTACATATTATAGTCGAAGTGTGTTCTAGTATGCGGGTGTAGAAATTCTAGGGTTGTTAGTATTTTGAATTGGGCCTGTGTATTATGTCTAGTTGTTTAAGTTATCTTGTACCCTAAGTTATCTTGTAATGGGTATTTGTGAAAAAGCCCATTAGTTTAGTATGTTAGGTTTTATTATAAATAACATACTAGTCTCTCATCATTGCATACTGCAAATCCTAATTTAGGGTGAAAGGGTTATTTATTATCCTTGTAACTTGTAATCTTGAATAAAAGAGAAAGGAAAGAATAGCAGTTTAACCAATTCATGTTGTTCTTCTTGTTTTATCATCTTTTCTACCATTGTGTATTTCTTGATCACAAAGAAAACAATTTATACTTTGTTCATTGAGGCATCCTTTTCACAACATATTGTTTGCTTACATAGTATTTACATAATGTGATTCTCGGGGCATACAAATTTGTCTTACTTCCTTAGGTGACCTCATTGTCTTATGTACATGTCAAGTTAAAGATTAATCTGATTATTCATATCATTTTCCACAAAATACATTCAGGCTTATACATGGAAAAAATTCTAGGAAGATAATTACAAGGAATAAAAGGTACATGTTGTATAAGGATCATTTGGAGTTGGGAAGGTACTACCATTATATTGTTCAACTGACTTTAAATAAAATTTAATCCTAACTACGTCTCTCTTTAACCCATTAAGTAGTAGACATGACAAACAAATTGACATGAATTGGCTCGTTAGTCTCCAACTCCTTGGCTTGTTTGACCTCTTTATAACCATGGTTCTTGCAATATCATTAAGTTGTTGGAAGACATGATACATAATGCCATGTACTCTCAAATCTAACTATTTTCTAATGAAAGACTCATCATTACCACTGGTTCCTCAAGTGGATCAAACGGATCCGCTCTATAAGTAGTCGGAAGAGGCACCATTGTTGGCATTCCCACTAGTTGTGAAGGTTCATTCGGTCATTGTTGGCATAACCTCCTTGTAGATGATGTTGATGGTCGATCCATGCTGCTTAAACTCTTTCTAGATCAATGTCCATACACTTAGCATATTAGTGATCTCATGACTAGAAATATTAAGTGGTATTGGTTGTAGCATCCCATTTGACATCCCAAATTTATCGTCGAGCTCTATAAATCAATCGAGAATTGGATTATAGCTTTCAACAATGATTCTTTTTTTAAAGCAATTATGCTGAGAAAGTAATTATCCTTCAGTTATGGATTCCTTGACTACTCCAAAGAGCGTTATATATGTGTGAAAAGTTAAGTTATTAGCCTAAAAAATGCATTAAAAATTAAGTACGCTAAATCGCATTATTAATTAGACGTTTTAAATGATTTACACAATATAGTATTTATAGAGAAAATTATCCTACTAGTTATAAAACGCGGCCTATAGAAAATGAGGCATCATTTGACTATTTACGTAAACAATGAGTGATTGTTCCCTTTATTTTTGAATATGTGGTGTCTTTCATCCGACTTTTTGTTTTCTGTTTCTTGGTGTGTTCTATTAATTATTTCCTTTTATGTGCATCTTTCCCAACTCGTGATTGTAGAATCTAAGGCTTCTTTAGTTAGTGACACTAAAGTCCAAAATTTTAGAGACCGCGATATACTAATAGACTTGAAAAAGATTTGATTAATTTTAGTACAGCTATGTTTATATTCACCTGACCTTAATATATCTTGTTTATCGATTTCGATTAACACTTTAATTATTTTTAAATATAAATAGATAACTATTCAAAATAAAACAAATACTAAAAATATAGCAATAATAATAAAATAAACACACAACAACGGAAAAACATATACCTATAACTAACCACAGTATTTCTCACGAATAAGTAAAACCTAAACAATCAAGTAGATTAAAACTCTGTTGATCTAGGTCGTGACTAAAACTAATATCTTCATCTATGATCCAAGACCAAGACAAACACATAATACTTTCAACTAATTGAGAAGCATTGCACTCAACGTTTGCATATTCACGTGAGCCAACTAGAACCAATCTTGAGATGAAAATTATTCCCATTAACGTTTAACCTCCTACATTTGTTGGGCATGAGCTAACTCTTTATTTACTCACATATTTATAATGTTCAACCAATCGATTGCTCATCTAAAACTTCCCAAACTTAGGACATTCCAAAAAGTAAATTTCCAAGCAACAAAATAGCACAGGATTAAATATGATAAGTCTATTGTAATCTCTTTTAGTATAAATTTAAAATTAATTAAAAATTTTTAGTAAGGGAGTTACGTCTCTTCTTTTTGGTGTTTGAATTGAAACTATTATTGAATGAATCTTATCAATTTTTATTTTATAATTGTAATGATTCTTTATTGACTTTATCAATTTTTAAGTTTTGCATTTTTTTCTACCATTTTCTACCTCAAATCCATCTTTTAACATTTTTCTCCTATAATTGTTACTTTATTTAAAGAACCAACTTAAATAAATCTTTATCTCATATAGAAACATTTTACATTTTCTTCTCTCAACATCAATCTCCTTCAATCAAATGTCCCCTTCCTAACATATATGTCACATAGAATTGTTTAGGCAAAATACCCATTTTGGTCCCTTAACTATACCCTTGGGTTCATATTAGCCCCTTAACTTTTTTTCGTGTCATTTTGGTCCCTTAACTTTCAAAACGTTTCATTTTAGTCCTTTTTACCTAATTAGTGACAGATTTAGCGACGAATTTCAAAGTTTTTCCGTCGCTAATTATCCAAAAATGACTAAAATGAAACTTTTTGTAAGTTAAGGGACCAAAATGATACGAAAAAAAGTTAAGGGACCAATGTCAACCCAAGGGTATAGTTGAGGGACTAAAATGAGTATTTTGCCAATTGTTTATTAGTCGGCCAAGAGTCTTTTAAATCTGTCACAAAACAATCTATCCATGAAAAAAAATGGTGCTCTATCATCCCTCAATTATTTTAAATAATCTACTTAAAAAGTCAAACACTCTACTCTGCATATAACCTATTAGAGAAAATATTTTTTTTAATTAATTGATTTAATAACACTAATTTTAGTTAAAAGTGAATTTAAAAAATATTTAAGTTTAGATATATTAGTTTGAGAAAGAGTTCTTCCATAAACTTAAATATATAAATTATGTTTAGAATTAAAATCTAAATTAATTAGGATTTGAATCTGAAACCTTAAAGAGAGCACACCTTCAATTCAAGACCCAACCACACACGCACACTCATATAATTTTTATTTTATTTTAATTAATTTATTTTAATACTTTTAATGTCATAGTTGAGTGGACCAAAAAGTAACTTCTCACTTTTCTACGCGAGTACTAAAGATGAATATCAAAGCTTAACCTTGCAACTTGGAACTTCTTTGGATTCAACATCTGTTCTAAAAAATTGAGTATCTACATGTTCTATTGGAACCAAATATATGAAAATGAATATGTTTTTTCTCAAAGAAAGGATGTTAAGCAACTCCATGTTTTCCACATCCCACAACATGACCAGTGTGTTGATGTCATGAACAAAGCACTTCTTCCCACAAAGTTAGAAGAATTTAGGAGGAAACTAAATGTGTGTGATTGTCTAATCCCCTCAATTTAGCTTGCACGAGTATTAAAAAGTTATTAAATCTTCTAAATTTTTTCTCAAAATCACTTTCAAATAGAATTTTTAAACTTTTTTTTTTTTTGTTACAAGGAGGGCCAAAGGGCTGAGAACAGACTAACCCAACACTCCTCTAGAAAAAGAGACACCACTAAAATCCTCAGCAAGGAGGCTTTGCAGACCAACCGACACTGAATTGTAGGTAACAATCGTCGAACCACCAATGCACCCAATACCCGTGAGGGCGTCGACGCACTTATTCGACTCCTTGTAAGCATGAAACACGGACCTATTAGAGATAAAGACATAACTTTCATTTCATTGATTACAAATGTCTCTATATGTAACTACATTATATAATACTCTTAATAGGTGATAAATCTAAAAGACACAAATATTAATAAGAGTCCACTAAATAACAATACATAAAAACATCAATATAAATTCTAAATTAACTTAAATAATATAATTCTACTCTATCAAAATCAAACTAGTAAGGAAGATATATTGGTCTTTATCATGGAAGAAATGATGGTTCAGCTGAGGGGGAAATGAATTTATCTTAAAAAGAATATTATATTTTTTTCTTCACTAGATTTTTTCTCACTGAATTTTTCTAGTAAGGTTTTAACGAGACATATCGTAAACGAACATCCAAGGGGAGTGTTATAAATAATGAATGTTAAATATGGTTGTCTCTCAAATAATTTTCTTCCTTATTACAAATTTTAATGAGGCATATTCTTAATGGACATCTAAGAGATAGTGTTAAAAATAGAATAATTATGGATGCCCATTAATGACAGAATTTTTTATTGAGTCGTCATTCATTATATATTTTCTATAAATAGGACTTGAATTTTATGTGAGATATTTTATCCTGTATACTTGAATTTTAGGGTAATTTATATCTTGAGTAATTTCATTTATTTATATTTTATGTTACTTTAGTCACACTAGGTGCTCTCTTTTGTCAATTTTATGTGTTTTGTGCTTGTGCAGAATTAGCTCGGGCGTCGAGTACTGTCACGTCAGGAATTCATGAACACCATTCAGCAGAGCTTGAGGCGGAAGATGTTTGTGTGAGTTCTCAACTTCAGTGCTAATGCTGACGTGATAGAGATTTGAGAAGAAAATAAGGTTGATTTGGAGAAAATGAATGGATGATGATGAAACACTACGAGACAAAACTAGAGAAAGTGAATGGATAAGAATGAAACACTACAAGACAAAACTCTAAAAATCTATTTCTGGTCTGCTGCTACTGTTGTGTTTCTGCCACATCGTCATGTTGTCTCCCATGTGCAATGTACTATCATAGTACAACACAAAGGAATATGCTTTATTATTGGTAAAATATCTTTTTTCGTCCCTTATGTTAACTTCGGGGTTCATTTTGGTCCCTTAGCTTCAAAAAGTGTCATATTGGTCCCTTAACTTTTCAAAATGTGTCATTTTAGTCCTTTTTGTCACATTAGTGACGGAAAAACTCAAAAATCGGTCGCTAAATCAGTCGCTAATATGACAAAAAGGACTAAAATGACACATTTTGAAGAGTTAAGGGACCAATGTGACACTTTTTGAAGTTAAGGGACCAAAATGAACCCCGAGGTTAATATAAGGGACCAAAAAGGGTATTTTGCCTTTATTATTTGGGCTTAAGTTAAAGGCCCAAAAATCATAGAGAGACATTATGCAGCTGAAAATCCCTTATAAATAGAGTTGCAGTGAAGAAGGTGGTTCTGAAACTTGAAAAACTCTGCAGAAGTGAAATTAAGGAGGAGCTAGCAATTCATTTGTGGGGAGGCGTGACAAAAGATGTCACTTGCTGATTAACAAATTGCAAGTGATTAAAGTTTCATCTTTAGGTTTATCATTTCTATCTTCTTGCTTAGAAATGTGTAGCTTAAGATCTCTCCGTGTTGTGCTTATTTTACTCATTATGAACTAAACTTGTTTTGTTGGATAATGTGAGGTTTAATGAATTAGTAGTCTTTTGTATGTTTGAATGAGTTGTCTTGATATATTTTGTTCATGTGAAGTTATCCATATATTTATTTCTTTTCCTGGTCAGCTTAGAAGTAGATAACAGCCTGTTAATATTGAGAGATATTTAATAAGTGGATTTAATGATAAATATGGTTGAAAATAGTATGATAGAGATATTCACTAGATTAGCTACTTTAGAGATAAAGAGCTACACTTATAAGAGAAATTCATAATGAACTCAGACATGCACCAAGGTTACAAGTGAGGCTGAGAGATTTGTCTCATTGCATTGATGCATATGTTAATGAGGTTGTAAAGATACACCTCTAGATCCGTTCGGACCTCGTCTGTCACGACAATACTTATCATATTCATACATTAGATGAGTTCATTAAATGAAACATTGTCCATCATACTCTTTTTCTCGGTGTTAACCTTTAATTATCTTCTCTATTTTGTCCACTTTCTTAACCACGTGACACATACCATTATTTTATTACCTTTGTTCATGTTTATTTTACAACTTCTTGTATGAAAATCATTATTCTTAATACAATCTTTGCGTGATCGATATATTTTTTTTATCACTTGCTACTAATTGATCATGTATACTTGCATGTACAAAAATTAACCCATCACCTACCAAAATTAATTTTAAATCTTCAATCACTTTTAAATATCTCAAATGTGTCTACAAACATACATTTTTCCTTTTTCATGAGAGATTTTTCATTTTTTATGCAAATTGATATAATAATTATTAAATTAATTAACATTAGTTCTTTTTATAAGGAAATTAATTAACATTAGTTAATAATTCACTGACAGTTAATAATCAATTGGATTTTTTTCCCTGTATTTGGATTTTTTTTTTTCCCTGTATTTGATCATTTCATATACAAGCTCAAAAGTTTGTTAAAAAAATATATATTGCCATAATTGCTTGTTATTTTCTAATTAGCTATAAACCTTTCACCAATGAATAACTCAATTTGGAAGAGGGTGGAGTTAGCAAATGGAACTACAATACTGCATATTCTTTCATATGTGCACCATCCTGGCTTAGATATACAGTGTAATTATGAGGTCAATAAATCAACAGACCAACTTCAAGTTAGATTGGTAAAACATCATTAGACACACTTTCAATGGTTGTTATCTTGCTAAAACACTAACTGACCCAAAGAAAAAAGAGAGACAAAAACCACATATATATACAAGTTGAATCTCAATTGTACCATATCTTGCAACAATCATTTGGAAGTTTCACCAGCTTTATCTACTCTATCTAGCCGTTCAGCAATGTCGTAAACAATTTTCTCCAAAACCGACGTGTCTAGTCTCTTTTCTTCAGGAGAATCTCGAAGCAAATCTAGAAGTGTGCGTGCTTTATCTTGAGCTTTGACTGTGCCCTCTACTGTTAGCCGTAATAGACCTGGAATTGCTCCTTCTTTAAGAATTAGTTCCCGATATTTTTCCCGGTTGCTTAGACATAATGATAGCAATGCTCCAACGGCGTGCTCTGTGCTGACAAGTGATCCGTCTTCGACTGTCTCTACAATGGTTAAAATTCCACCGTGTGCAAGTGAGATTGCGGTTCGTCCTTCTTCAGAATTGGAAAGGATTTCGACTTTCGAGTAGATGTAGCTTTTTCGGCAAACTTTGAATACTTTTTGCAGTCTTTAAGGAGGTTGATGAGAGGGGAAACGGCACTAGCGTCGAGAAGTTCGATGGAGTTTTCGATACTGATGGAGAGATTATGGAGAGTTGTAACAGAATCAACTTTGCTTTGAACACTTCCAGATTTGAGAATCTGAACAAGGAGAGGAGCGGCTCCGGAAGCAGCAATAATTGACAAGTTCTAGGGTTTTTGATGTAGTAGGGATAAGGGAATGGCTTAACGTAGATTAAACAATTTGCCAATTACGAGGAAGCATTGATTGTTACACTCATTATTTCTGTCCAAAAGTTACTTCTTTGCTGAACCACCGGCTTTGATAGATTCCCTATTACAAACGTTAAACACCTGAAATTTACCCTGTTCTATCTAAAGCTAGTCCAAGATAGCAGCTTGAGTCTGCTTTGCAATAGCTTTGGCATGTTATTGATAACTGTGGAACCTAGGAGGCTAGGACCTTTACATGAAATGGAGAATCATGAACTTGGTATGGATTTTAAATACTACTGAACCTTAATGAAGGATCTATAACTTTATAACCAATGACCCCTGCTTAAAACTTGAAGGGAGAAAGGAACATGAAGGGAGTAAATGTTGATTATCCCTTATTGATATTGTAAGATTACTTAAAATAGAAGATTGATATTTGCATGGTTTATTAGGATAATGATGTTATAATTCATTCAATGAACATTACAAGTTATGTTCTAAAATGACAAAATAGTGAAAGTGAGTAAATGCTAATAAATGCATGTAATAAAGTCTCACAATGGAAGATTCACTCACTATGAAAGCCTTTATAAAGAGTTAATACCATTAACTTAACAAAAGGACAAAAGAGGATAAAGTGCCACATTGATAAATGTGGTGGTCCCAAGCATTATGCCACTTTGCTACATTCGAGTTTCACAAGGACCTTGTGAAACTAGATCGTTTTGGATCCTGATTTGGAGAAAGAAACGTAAGGTATACCTCTTAAGGCATAAAGATGATGCTTTTAATGCCTTTAAAACATATAAAGCGGAAGTGGAAAATCAATTAAGTACTACCATAAAAGTACTTAAAAGTGATAGAGGCGGTGAGTATTTTTTAGCAGAATTTGATGCATATTGTGAAGAATATGGCATAATACACGAATGTTCTGCGCCTCGCACACCACAACAAAATGGCATGGCCGAAAGAAGAAATAAAACTATCAAGAAATGATTAATGCTATGTTAATGCATTCAGAATTCCCATTTAATTTGTGGGGTGAAGCATTATTATCCGCATGTCACATAATGAACATGATTCCATTGAAAACAACTGGAATTTCTCCATATGAGAAATGGAAAGGAAGATCACCAAATATTGATTATTTTAGAGTGTGGGGGTGTGTAGCATATTACAAAAATATGGATCCCAAAAGAACAAAATTAGGTCCTCGAGGGATCAGATGTGCTTTCAGAGGATATGCACCAAATAGCAAAGCATATAGACTTTTAAATTTAGAGTCTAATGTAATTGTCGAATCCCGAGATGTGGAATTCTTCGAAAATCTTATCACAAAGAATAAGGAACCAAAGAATCCCACAATCAAAGAGTCTTGTGACAATGATTCGACGCGGATTGTTGAAACACAACCCGAACCAAGAAGAAGCAAAAGAGCACGAAAAAATAAGGGTCTAGGACCAGATGAAATCGATTCTCAACTTATTTCCGTTTATCTAGTCGAAGGAAATAGCAAGAATGATGTTCATAAAATTCCTATTATTCTTCAAATTGAAGATGATCCTAAAAGGTATAAAGAAGTAGTGACTTCTAGGGACGCTTCTTTTTGGAAGGATGCTATCCAAGATGAAATGGATTCAATTATGTCAAACCATACTTGGGAACTAGTTGATCTTCCGAAGGGATCAAGACCCATTGGATGCAAATAGGTGTTTGGGAAAAAGTATCACAACAACGGTACATTAAACACCTACAAGGCTAGACTAGTAACAAAAGTATTTAGACAAAAGGAAGGTATTGATTATTTCATATGCACCAGTAGCAAAAACTACAACGATTAGAATATTGTTTACACTAGCTTCCTTGAACAACCTTATTATACATCAAATGGACGTTAAAATAACATTCCTAAATGGAGATCTCGATGAGGAAATCTATATGGAGCAACCAGAAGGCTACATACTTCCTGGAAATGAACAAAAGGTATGCAAACTTGTCAAATCTTTATACGGTTTAAAACAGGCACCAAAACAATGGCATCAAAAATTTGACAGTGCCATACTTTTAAATGAGTTCATTCCAAACTCTTGTGACAAATGCTTGTACACAAAGGTGTGTGGAAATGTTATAATATTTCTATATCTATATGTTGATGACATGTTGATTATTAGCAATGAAATGAATGGAATCTTAGAAACAAAAGGATTTCTAACTTCCACATTCAAGATGAAAGATTTTGGACTAGTTGACACTATATTAGGGATCAAAGTAAAATGAAATAGTGGGGGTTATGAACTTAATCAAACATATTATATTGAAATAATGTTGGAAAATTTCAAACACCTAAACTTCAAGGAAGTAAACACTCCGTTCGATCATAGTGTCAAACTTCAAAAGAACAATGGTAGATCTATGACACAATTGGAATATGCAAGCGCAATTGGATGTCTAATATACTTAATGCAATGTACCAGACCAGACATAGCATTTGCGATTAGTAAAATGAGTAGATTTACTAGCAATTCAAATGATGAACATTGGAAGGCCATAGCAAGAATTTTTGGATATTTGTTAAAGACTAAAAATCTTGGCCTTCATTATGGTAAGTTTCCTGCCATACTAGAAGGATATACCGACGCAAGTTGGATATCAAGCGTTGGTGATTATAAATCTACAACTTGGTGGATATTCACATTAGCTGGAGGTGCTATCTTCTGGAAGAGTAAGAAACAAACTTGCATTACTCTCTCAACCATGGAATCAGAGTTTATGGCTCTTGCGTCTGCTGGACAAGAAGCAGAATGGTTGAGGGATCTCTTAATGGAGGTCCCATTAGCTAAAGATAATGTTTCAAAAGTATTGATACATTGTGATAGTCAAGCCACCCTGGCTAGAGCATTCAGTGAAGTATACAATGTAAAGTCCAGACACATAGGTCTTAGACATTCTCTCGTGAGAAAAATGATAAAGGATGGGATCATTTCACTGACATATATACAACCAAGCTACAATTTGGCTGATCCTCTTACTAAACCACTGGCCAGAGATTTAGTAAAGTCTACCTCTAAAGGTATGGGTTTAAAACTCCATGAATGAGGGTTCCGAAAATGATAGCAACCCAATCTGAAGTTAATACATCTTAGCCTAATATTCAATGGGTAACAACAAGTCGTTGATTTGGAAATTGGTGCAACATTCCTTGATGATGTTGACTATTAGAAATTTAGGGTTGAGTTTTAAAGAACCTCTTAATGAAGTTCTATATCGAGTATATGTATCTGAAGAGATATAAATGAAACATCATCTATATGAATTTCGAGATGGTGTCGTCTCAAAGTGAGAGTTGGAGTTTCTCTCATGATAAATTCATGAAAAAAGGAAAAGCACATGACCATAAATAGTGATAGGTGAGATATGTAGGCGAAGAAACTCTAAAAGTGTGTGTATAACAATGACGGTCTGATCACATGGAATAATGGTTCAAAGCATAGCTACCTAACGTTCCGATTAGGCTTTGCGTTGTCTTTACTAAGGTTAAGTTCAAATCGAAAGATACCTAACTGTATTAACACTTTTATCTTCTATATTCTGGAACTGGATTTGTCATTATTAGAACAAGTGGGAAATTGTTGTAATTCATTCAATGAACATTACAAGTTGTGTTCTAAAATGACAAAATAGTGAAAGTGAGTCAATGCTAATAAATGCATGTAATAAAGTCCCACATTGGAAGATTCACTCACTATGAAAGCCTTTATAAAGAGTTAATACAATTAACTCAACAAAAGGACAAAAGAGGATAAAGTGCCACATTGACAAATGTGGTGGTCCGAAGAATTATTACACTTGTCCCAATCATACAACCACTCGCCGGTGTCGCCACCGGCGACACCGGCGACACCGGCTTCGACTCCGGGTCTGGGGGCGTGGGCGTAGAGGCGCTAGTGGTGGCTTGTAGGCGGAACTTTAGCACTTAAGCACGTTGCTTCGGCCGATTGTTACATTTTGCTTAGTGTCCGTGATTTGAATTTTGAATTCAGAAAGTTGACAACTGTTCACGAAATACTGCAGAAGTGAAACCATGCAAATGGTGCATGAACTAGTGTAAGTGCCAACAGTCATAATTTTTGAAAATATATTGTTTCATCAAGGGTCGCTACCTTTGAAACAATATTAACATGGCCTATAAAAGGATGATTCTGGATTCAGAAAACACATCACAAAAAACCGAAATTCCTCTAAATAATTCTAGAGCATTTTTCGCTGCATTCGAGTTTTTGCCAGTCTTGCGCAAACTCGATAAGGCTAAATTATCCTGGGTATTCCTGCATTGAAACTCTAAGACATTCGAGAGTGCTTGAAATACTATAAGAAAAGTGATTCCATTCACGATTCCAGCCTCGGTCCATTTTGGAACTGATATTTTCTAACAAATGGCACTTACATATGATCCACCGACAATCCTAAGAACTATTTCTAAAGTCATGTATCATGGCACCGACAGTTTCAAAATTTATGTAAATCTTCCATTAACCTTGAAATTAAAATTGATTTTATTTTATTAAAATGATTTATTCATTCATTTAGTGTTTGACTACAAATTCAGTTTTAGAGGATATGTGAAAATATATGTGAAAAAGTACATTCAGATGGTTATAGAGAGACACAATGTCTTTCCTAACACATTATCAATAGGCGTTTATCAGCCATTTTCTTGGTACAAAAGGCACATGAGGAAATAGAGGAGAAATTATAATGCAAAAAACTTTTGAGAGACAAATGAAGGTAATTTTAGGGTTTAAGTCTAAGAATTTAAAGACCTTTTTGGAAGGTATCTAAAAGGATTGTGTGATTATATATTGAGAGTTAGAGAGAAATGTAAACACTTGGGATAGTATATAAGAGATGTTCTTGAAAATTTAAAAGATTATTCTTTTAAACCTATTTGTAATTTTTTGTAAAAATTCTTGAAGTATAATGAATTAGAGAGATGCTGTAAATTCTGGTATGACATACTCAGATGTCAATCCCGATGTCAAGACATCAGATCTGTTATTAATGTAGCATAAGTAGAATAGAAGTATCCCCCATTAATTAATTACTCATAAATAAGAGTCAATGAGACCTGGGATCACATACGTTCAGTAGACATAACCAGATTATAATCTTTATATGGTTCTGTTTAGGAACAGCTAACACTTCTGAACCCGATGTTATAAACAAAGTTATAACATTCATAAATGAACAAACAATGCAGAAGATAAATAACACAGTTAATTGTTAACCCAGTTCGGTCTAACTACCTACTTTGGGGAATACCAAGCCAGGAAGAAGATTTCACTATCAGTAGTACTACTTTATGTAAACAACCTCTGGTTTATAGATAAACAACCTCTGGTTTACCTAGTCACTACCCAGTGCAACCTTTATCTCAGAACTCCATCCAAGACAAGAGAACCTCTGCTCACTCCCTAGTGATACCTAACTGTTACAACCCTGCTACAACTATTTACACAATTAACAATGAACACATACTTGATCTTGCTTCACAGCTTCAATCAAGTTTACAATACTCAACTCTTACCTACAGGTTTCGAGTGAGGACAATCACTTCTCTAACCTACAGGTTTCGAGAAGGACATGGTAGCCATCCCACAACCTGGGTGGTCTACCTATAGAAACCTAATGACTACATCGTTTGAAACAAGGTTTTTCTATCTCAAAATAGGTTATAACCTGATCCCAATTAGATTTGGGCTTACAAATCGCAGCACTCCTTGCTGTTACAAATCAGCAGATTTCTTTTTCTACAAGTAAGGTCTTCAATCATTAGTTTCCTAATTTATCTCCTAAATTAGAAACCGTTGAATCTTCAATCTTCATATTTGATTCTTCAATATTCTGACTTGATTCTTTGACCTTTAAATATGCGCACATAGGATTATATAATATTCACATAGAATATTTTGTATCTGTTTTAAATCAAACTGAATCTTCCTTCCAGTTCTGCAGGCGCGATGTCATGAGTTGATGTCATGATATTCCATATAACATCTTGCTTATACCTGTTTTGTTCTTTTTAAACTTGCAAGATTCACATTTTGACCATTTGCCGCTATTATATGTTTTAGCCAAACATTAGACAATAATACAGAACAGATAGAGCATCAACAATCTCCCCCTTTGGCTTATTTTGGCTAAAACTATTCTTGTAACAGTCAGCAACAACTTCAACTTTCAGACAACAAGGACTTGGTCATGTTTGCTTTCAGTAGCAAAATCAGCATCAGTATCTCTCTCCCTTTTTAGCCATAATATGACAAAGATCGACATTATGTCATACATTGCAATTGAATCTAACGGTTAATCCTGGGAGATACTTGTTGTTTGTGTCAAGAAATCCACTCCTAGCTCGAGTTCTCAAGGGAACCAAGACTGGATTCTTGCCATTATTCCTTGTAACTCATAACACAAATCACAATTTGTGTTCATAACTCAGATCACAAATCACAACGAAAATGATTCCTATACTGAAGGTTGTATATCGTGGAATATCTTTGTTGTTATTGCAGAAAAACCCATGGTAGAGACCATCAACATCCCCTGCCCGTGTTTTTCTTTTTCCGAGGAGGTTTTGGTATAGCAACCCATTACAATACCAAACCCGGACTCGACTCACAAGAACGCAGACAAACGACATTTTGAGAGAGTTTGATTTCTGTAAATCATGGAGATGCTATTATATAGCAAATGGAGATTATAGGAAATAACGATGGTCTTTGGTCTTGTTCAATGGTCAAACGGTTAATTAGGAAACAGTTCCAAAAGCTATTACTCTTTCCAAAGCAGTTTTTGACTGTTTTTCTGATAGGAGTTATCTTAAATTACTAGTGCATGCATAGTCATTGATTGTACTTTACACCGACCGCTGATGTGTAGATAAACTTCAATTCAGATTTCCTTGTTTGACTTTGAAGATTCAATGTCTTTAAACATGTCATGACATTATGTCAGACATTGTCACTTTTCTTTCCTTCAAGCACATGGCCTAAGATTCCGTAAAAGATTAAGACAGAGCATCATTTGGACCAATTAACAGACTCCCTACTTACTCACTAGTCATAGACAAAGACTTCTGTTGTTCTGGACACCTTGAGACTGTTAGACACACAACTACCTCATTAGTGTAGAGAAGGAATAGTGGTTACCAGTTGCACATGGTTAGCTTGAACCATTCACAAATAACTGACAAAAGTATCACATTTTCTTCATGATGTAAAAGTATTTTTAACCAAGAAACTTTTCTTGACAAAAGAAGTTACTCCCCCTATCTGAGATAGTTTGAGCTTCCCCAATGGAATAAGCTTGAAATGATGAATGGAAAATATAAGACTCATCTTCATATCTTCAAGAGCCGCACCCTCTTTTCAACAATCCTGCTGAACACACTCACTATAGCAAATTTGTTCCTTACACTAAATACTTACACCAGAAGTAGAATGTCATAACATTGTGTCTGACATTTGTACTACTAGTATTCTCAACAAGTTTCATCTCTTTTTTTTCTCAACAGACCATTGCCTAAGAACTTATCTCCTTCAGAAACAATCAACAGATGACCTCTTGATACTAGAAGCACACACATAGAGGTTGCCACAATCTCAACAAACAGAACTGCCACTCCTTGAATTTTTTTGAGCATAACCCTACCATGTTTGAATCAGATCATGGTATGTTAAGACACTTCAAAATCCTTCTTGATAAGGTGTTTTTCAATCTCACACATTGATTAACATACTCCTTGAATAGAAGAGATTCTCCTTTATCCTTAGTTGTATTGATCCGATCATAGAACTTTTGTCTTCATAGTCATCTTCACTAAGTGAAGTCTTCATCATGAAAGTAATTATGTATTTCCAGAACACATTACTAACATCCAGATTAGAACCTGCCCATTCTAATCCACATTATGCCTGAACTGTCACTTTAGACAATAATGTTGCTTTTTCAAACTTCTAATGTATATTCCCAGTCCTTCTTTCAGGAAATATGTACCTTGTGATGTTAGTACCACTTAAGACATAAGTTCATCTAAAGTCAAACAAACTCTGACTATCCATAGAGATAACACATTCTCTATAGAGGACTTGGAACACAAGAAACGATTTGTGTTCACGACTCGAAACAAGACTCTTTATTCTTTACCAAACAGTTGTAAAGAATGACCTCAGACTTAACAATGCCTGAACACTACCCTTAAACCCTATGATTGACTTAAATAGACAATTATAACCTAGACTCTAGACACTTCTCATATCCGAAAGAAGAACATGAGGGACTCAAACAAGACTCAACCAAAATAAAAAGACTCGATAAACCTGAGCAATTTAAACAACATACCTGGACTTTAACCAAAGTCTTCATCAAGAAATGTTATTTGAGAACGAACTGCACCAAGCGGACTTGTGTATAGGTTGGAACATGCACTTAGATCAGAACAAGTGATACACACCATGAATTCATGTCGTCAGATGATAATGCAAAGAATATTCTTTGCTAGTTTTTGAGAATAAACATGATTTGAGTTATGTTCTGAGGTTTTTGTGTGACTTTGTTTTTCTTTCTTCAAGATTAGTCTTTGAAAAGACTTTGCAAATGGATAGAAACGAAAAACATTGTCTTTGCTGATCTTCATACTCTTTTACTTACCCTGAGATATACAACTTTTAGGACATCTTTGATGTTCTTCCTTGAAGTTCCCTTCATTTGGAATTGCCACAGTTTCCAAGTTTAGAAACCTCAGTTTTCTTGCTACACAAGATCCAGATTGCCACACTCTGTAACTTGAAATAGAAGAAACTATGATTGTGTAACCATAAATTGATCTTCAGTATACACGTCTGAGTTGTTTTATACAGACCTTGTAAATATCCAGCTCCCATCAAGATATTTAACAGAATCAGTATGCCACATCAGAGACTTTTGCCCTCTTCTTTGATGTGTGAAGATAATTGAGAACTCATGGTTAGAATAACTTCTTCTCAGCATCCAGGTTCTAAACCTAATAAGTACTAAGTCTCCCGCCAAAGTACTTACCAGCATTTTAGTTAGAATTTTCTACTCACACTAGGTCATTCTGACTGATTACCTCTTCACATTTATACTTTCTGTTCTTGGCAAATAAATAAAATAATTGAAGATCTTGAGATGTTGTAACATCAGATATGACTTCATCCTTCATGGTTCTTGGTTAACATCTTTAATGTCAAATTGACAACACTCAGGTTAGTAACAGAATAATCTGTTAGAACAAGATTTGTTCTGATCAATATTCTTGTTTTGATGATAACAATGTATATGAATTTTGTATAAGACAATGTGGTACTCTAATCCTTTGCATTTTCCATTTCAAGAAATATATAAGGAGTATGCACAATTCAGCGCTAAGAAGCACTGACTCAGAAGGTTCAAGATTGCAACATCAGAACATGCTCTCGCAAGACATCAGAAGATGGTCAAGCAGAATCAGAACATGGTCTATGAAGCATCAGAAGAACATGAGATCAGAAGCAGAAGCACTGAAGTTCTTATGGTATCACACTCAAGCACTTCAAAGTCAGAAGACAAGAAGATGCTCTGCACCAAGCTGAAGGACTCTGATATTCAAACGTTGTATCTACAAATCTCATATCAGATGCAAGTACAACATGACAGGCTATTAAGTCTAATCTCTGACTGACAAAAGGAACGTTAGAAGCTACAAAAGGCAAAGTCAGTAAAAGCAGCAAAAGCATGGCTCGAGGTAGTTGACAAAAGTGTGAAACATTAAATGCAGCGTTGTACTATTCACTCAATGCATTCAATGCAACCCAACGGTCATCTTCTCAAACGCCTATAAATATGGAAGTTCTGATCAGAAGCAGTAACACAACTCTTGCAAAAATACTGAAACGTTGTTGAAATCAAAACTCACGAACTTCATCTTCAACCTCACAACTATTGTAATATTTTAGTGAGTGTTAAGCTTAGAACTTAAGAGAAATATCACAGTTGTGATTATAGCTTTCTAAGTAGCAAATTCATACTCTTGTAACATTTATTTTACATTGATTGTAAAAGGTTCCTAGAGTGATCAGTGAGATTAGTAGACTCTAGAAGACTTAGAAGTTATCTAAGTGGTGATTTCCTAGAGTGATCAAGTTGTGATCAGTATACTCTAGAAGACTTAGAAGGTATCTAAGTGTCAAGATTGATTAGTGGATTAAATCCTCAGTTGAGGTAAATCACTCTAAGGGGGTGGACTGGAGTAGTTTCGTTAATAATGAACCAGGATAAAAATAATTGTGTTCATTTTTTTTATCTTAAGAGTTTTCAAAGTCACACTTATTCAAACCTCCCTTTCTAAGTGTTTTTCTATCCTTCAATTGGCATCAGAGCGCCGGTTCTAGGTTCAAGCACTTAACCGTGTTAGAAAAAGATTTAGGAAGAGAAAAACACTAAGTCGATATGGTTGATCCATCAACAACTGTATCAACTTCTACACCCGTTTCTAATGTTCAAAACAACAATGGAAATGGATATTCTAGACCACCAGTATTTGATGGTGAAAACTTTGAATACTGGAAAGATAGATTGGAAAGTTACTTTCTTGGTCTAGATGGTGACTTATGGGATCTACTTGTGGATGGTTACAAACATCCTGTAAATGCTAGAGGAGTAAAGATGTCAAGACAAGAAATGAGTGATGATCAAAAGAAACAATTCAAAAATCATCACAAGTCAAGGACTATTCTGCTGAATGCTATTTCTCATGCTGAATATGAGAAGATATCAAACAGAGAAACTGCCCATGACATCTTTGAATCCTTGAAGATGACTCATGAAGGGAATGCCCAAGTCAAGGAGACAAAAGCTCTTGCATTAATCCAGAAGTATGAAGCCTTCAAGATGGAGGATGATGAAAACATTGAAGCTATGTTCTCAAGATTTCAAACTCTAACTGCTGGATTAAGAGTGCTTGACAAGGGATATACAAAGGCTGATCATGTCAAGAAGATCATCAGAAGCTTGCCCAGAAGATGGGGCCCAATGGTGACTGCATTCAAGATTGCTAAGAATCTGAATGAAGTCTCTCTTGAAGAGCTGATCAGCGCCTTGAGGAGTCATGAAATAGAGCTGGATGCAAATGAACCTCAAAAGAAAGGTAAGTCTATTGCTTTAAAATCAAATAATAAAAAATGCACTAACGCTTTTCAGGCTGAAGAAGAAGATTCTGAAGAGTCAGAATCAGAAGAAGAAGAAGAAGATGATGAATTGTCCATGATCTCTAGAAGGGTAAACCAACTCTGGAAGAGTAAACAAAGGAAGTTCAAGAACTTCAGAAGTTCCAAAAGGCCTGAAAGCGGAGAATCTTCTGGACTCAGAAGATCTGACAAAAAGAAGGTCACTTGCTTTGAATGCAAGGAGCCAGGACATTACAAGAGTGAGTGTCCAAAGCTTCAGAGGGAAAAGTACAAGAAGAAGTTTCAAAAGAAGAAAGGACTTATGGCAACTTGGGATGATTCAGATTCATCAGAATCAGAATCAGACTATGAAGATGAGCAGGCAAACATTGCGCTGATGGCCACTGTTGATGATGAATCAGAATCTACATCAGACTCAGATTCTGAAGAGGTATTTTCTGAAATATCTAGAGAAGAGTTAGTTTCTAGTCTAACTGAAATTCTAGAACTCAAGGCTCAACTTAGTATCAAATACAAAAAGCTGAAGAAGCTATTTGAATCTTAAACTAAGAAGCTTGAAGTAGAAAAATCTGAATTGAATGAAAAAGTATTAAAATCATCCAAAGATGTTGAATCATCTTCTGGTTCAGAAAAGTCTATTCCAAGTATGAACAATATTCTTAAGGAATATGACTTGAGTTTTAGAAAGTTTTTATCTAGAGGTATTGGAAGAAGTCAACTTGCCTCTATGATATATGCAGTTAGTGGAAACAAGAGAGTTGGCATAGGCTATGAGGGTGAAACCCCATACAAACTTGAATCTGTGAATGATATGAAAATCACATACAAGCCCTTGTATGATTAATTCAAGTATGGCCACTCCCATGATATTAGGATCACATCACATACTAAAAGTTTCCACATTACACACACTAAGAAGCATGTGACACAAAATAGAAAATATCATGTTGCTCAAACTAAGGAATATCATGATGTACCTCCTGTTATTTATCATGCTAAACCCAAGTTCAATCAGAACTTGAGGAGAACTAACAAGAAAGGACCCAAGAAATTGTGGGTACCTAAGGAAAAGATTATCCCTGTTGCAGATATCCTTGGCAGCAAAGAAGACAAAGCAAAACATGTCATGGTACCTGAACTCTGGGTGCTTGCGGCACATGACGGGAAAAAGGTCTATGTTCCAAGACCTGGTGCTTAAATCTGCTGGAAAAGTTAAGTTTGGAGGGAACTAGAAGGGCAAGATCATTGGCTCTGGAACCATAAGTATTGGTAACTCTTCTTCCATAACTAATGTTCTGCTAGTAGATGGATTAGCTCATAACTTATTGTCCATAAGTCAATTAAGTGACAATGGTTATGACATAATCTTTAATCAAGAGTCTTGTAAAGCTATTAGTCAGGAGGATGGCTCAATCCTATTTACAGGCAAGAGAAAGAACAACATTTACAAGATTGATCTTCAAGATCTTAAGAATCAGAAGGTAACTTGTCTTATGTCTGTTAGTGAAGAGCAATGGGTCTGGCACAGAAGATTAGGCCATGCTAGTTTGAGATAGATTTCTCAGATTAACAAACTAAATCTGGTCAGAGGATTCCCTAATCTGAAATATAAATCAGACGCTCTTTGCGAAGCATGTTAGAAAGGGAAAATTTCCAAACCTGCATTCAAGTCTAAGAATGTTGTTTCTTCCTCTAGGCCGTTAGAACTTCTGCACATTGATATGTTTGGCCCAGTCAAAACAGCATCTGTCAGAAGGAGGAAATATGGATTAGTCATCGTAGATGATTATAGCAGATGGACGTGGGTAAAGTTCTTGAAACACAAGGATGAGTCTCATACAGTGTTCTTTGACTTCTGCACTCAGATTCAATATGAGAAAGAGCGTAAAATCATAAAGGTCAGAAGTTATCATGGTGGCGAATTTGAGAACAGATTCTTTGAGATTTATTTCAAAGAAAATGGTATTGCCCATGATTTCTCTTGCCCTAGAACTCCACAACAAAATGGAGTTGTAGAGCGAAATAATAGGACTCTACAAGAAATGGTCAGAACCATGATCAATGAAACCAATATGGCTAAGCATTTCTGGGCAGAAGCAATAATTACTGCATGTTATATTCAGAATAGAATCTCCATAAGACCTATTCTTAATAAGACTCCTTATGAATTGTGGAAGAACAGAAAGCCCAACATTTCTTATTTCCATCCATTTGGATGTATATGTTATATTCTGAACACTAAAGAACATCTGCATAAGTTTGATCCTAAGGCACATAAGTGTTTCCTTCTTGGATATTCTGAACGCCCAAAAGGATATAGAGTATACAATACTGAAACATTGGTTGTTGAAGAATCAATCAATATCAGATTTGATGATAAGCTTGGTCTTGAAAAGCCAAAGCAGTTTGAGAATTTTGCAGATATAGAAATCTCTAATTCAGACGCTGAAGAACCCATAAGCAAAGTATTAGAAGATCAAGTTGCTGCTTCATTAGAGAATCTCAGAATTTCTGAAGAGCCAACTATCAGAAGATCTTCTAGACTCAACTCTGCTCACTCAAAAGATGTTATCATTGGGAAGAAAGAAGATCCTATCAGAACAAGAGCATTCCTTAAGAACAATGCAGAATGTCAATTTGGTCTAGTATCTCTTATTGAGCCAACTTTTGTTGATCAAGATCTGGAGGATGCTGACTGGATAATTGCCATGCAAGAAGAACTAAATTAGTTTACAAGGAATGATGTCTGGGATCTTGTTCCAAGACCAAAAGGATTTAACATCATTGGAACTAAGTGGGTCTTCAGAAACAAGCTAAGGGAAAAAGGAGAAGTTGTAAGAAACAAAGCCAGACTGGTTGCTCAGGTCTATAGTCAGCAAGAAGGTATTGACTATACTGAAACCTTTGCACCACTGGCCAGGTTAGAATCTATTCGCTTATTAATTTCTTTTGCCACTCAACATAACATCACTCTGTATCATATGGATGTTAAGAGTGCCTTCTTAAATGGTTATATAGATGAGGAAGTTTATGTCCACCAACCTCCTGGTTTTGAAGACTCTAAGTCTCCAAAACATGTTTTCAAATTAAAGAAATCATTATATGGCCTGAAGCAAGCTCCTAGAGGAAAATTGGATACTACTCTCTTTTGTAAAACCTTTAAAAAGGATATTTTAATTTTCCAAATATATGTTGATGATATTATCTTTGGAACCTCTAATGCTACACTTGGAAAGGAGTTTGCTAAGTCTATGCAGGCTGAGTTTGAAATGAGCATGATGGGAGAACTCAAGTACTTCCTTGGGATCTAGATCAATCAAACTTCTGAAGGAACTTATGTTCATCAAACCAAGTATGTGAAAGAACTTTTGAAGAAGTTTAATATTTCAGAAAGCAAAGAAGCAAAAACTCCTATGCATCCAACGTGTGTTCTAGGTAAGGATGAGGTAAGTAAGAAGGTAGATCAGAAGCTCTACAGAGGTATGATTGGATCTCTTCTATATCTTACTGATTCTAGACCTGATATTTTATTCAGTGTTTGTCTGTGTGAAAGATTCCAATCAGATCATAGAGAATCTCACTTAACAGCTGTTAAGAGAATTCTAAGGTATCTGAAAGGTACTACTAATGTTGGTTTAGTCTACAGAAGATCTGAAGAATACAACTTAGTAGGATTCTGTGATGCTGATTACGTTGGAGATAGAGTTGAAAGGAAAAGTACTTCTGGAAGTTGTCAATTTCTTGGAAGTCATCTGATCTCATGGTACAGCAAGAAGAAAGCTACAATTGCCCTCTCTACAACAGAAGCAGAATATGTTGCTGCTGCTGGTTGTAGCACACAAATGCTCTGGATGAGAAGTCAGCTAAAAGATTATCAGATATATGAGAGTAACATTCCTATCTTCTGTGATAATACTTCTACTATATGTTTATCAAAGAATCCTATCTTACATTCAAAAGCTAAACATATTGAGATTAAACATCATTTCATAAGGGACTATGTTCAGAAGGGCGTTATATCTTTAAACTTTGTGGATACAGACCATCAATGGCTGATATCTTTACAAAACCCCTTGCTGAAGATAGGTTTAAGTTCATTCTGAAGAATATCAGTATTGATTTATGCCCAGAATGAAAGGATGAGAAGTTCTGATATATGGATTAGATTTGAAATGATCAATTTTATTTTCTTATGAGAAGTTCTGAATGTTGATCAGTTAGATATTCTGATTCTGTTATTGCTAACGTTTCATATGTCTAAGTTGATTCATAATCTCTTTTAAAGCAAAACGGCTGTCACCAACTATTCCAGAAGATGAACACGTGTTCACTCAAATTGGACAAGCATGCGTGCAGTTGATGAGACGCCGCCCTAGGTAACCGTGCAAATCATTTCAAATATCACGTAATCTTGTTCATTCAGAAACATATTGCATTTCATTTCAAATCAGTGCCTATATAAACTCATCTCCATAACATTCCATCTCTTTCCATTCTCTCTCTTTGTTCATTGTATATTGTCATACCCCAAAATTTGCCCACCATATTTTTATACTCAAGCTCATTTGAATATCAAAGTCTCAATACTTGACTGAATATATACTCTCCTAAACAACAGCCCTCCAACTAGGGTTTTGCCTTTCTCAAAGAAAAGTCAGGTTCTGATACCTCAAATGGACTTCGTGGCCTCTTATATGATTCAAATAATCCTCATGCCAAGTTTCAGGCTTCAATTCACAAGATTGCTCAGTCAATTATTCAAAAAGTCAACAATCGACTAGTTTGACCTAAAAGTCAATTGTGGTCAAAGTATAGTCAAAACTCCTAATTTTTTTGTCAACATCCTTATATTGAAGTATCATTCACCATTTGATCAAGAATTGATCATGGTTCATCAAGGAAATATCAGAAATCAACAATTTCAAAATTTCTAAATTAGGGTTTTCATAGGAGAAAGTCAACTGAACTTTGACCAGCCATAACTCCCACATGGAACATCAGAAATTTTCCATCCAAAGCTCAATTTGAAGGAAATTGAATTCCCTACAATTTTCTCTCTCACATGCCAAGTCTAAAAATGCTTCATTTGGGAGATATGGATCAAAACATTATAGGTCCTTTTCAAAAGTCAACCAAAAGTCATCTTTTTAAAAAGAGCACACAAGGAGCATGGAAAATTATTTTGACATGAGACCAAAAACATTGGTTAGAGGACTCTTCAAGGTTTCTAAAAAGTCCAAGAACTTGGAAAAATGTTGAAGTATGAGGAAATGGCAAGGTGTACAAGTTCACCTATTTCCAAGGGCATGTATGAAGAGAAAAGGTCCAAAACTCCAAATATTTCCAAATTGGCCTATTTTATTTTCATCTAATCTCTATCTTAAGCCCATGCACGATCCATATATCCTTCTACTAATTTTTAGTATTTTTTTATTTTTTTATTTTGAATTTAATCATTTAAATTCAATTTAAATTGAATAAAATAATAGAAAGAATAAAAAATTATATTTGTCTTCAATTTGATCCAATATCTCATCAAAAATCAAGGCAAAATGATTGGATTTCGTTTAAGGAGTGATTGGAGAGATTTGGTACCAAATTAGCAATTTTTCAATCAAATTTCAATCCAAAATATTTCACACTCAATCATATCATATGCAAAGATTTGAAGCTATTTTGTTAACCTAAATCCCTCTCATATATATGGGCATGCCATTGAGATCAAGAGGGAGAGGATGGGACGAAAATTCTGCAGCAAGAAGGATATTCACAAATCAAAAAAACAGTGATTCCAAGTGAAGGAGCAATCGGATTTTGAGACGATTTCAGGTTGTTCCAAGCATTCTAATCGATTCCTTGGAGTTTTCTGGACGTGACCATATCCTCTCCATCAATTTGAACACGCAGAATCATCACCATCACATTCACGGTTTGCTCGTGTTTTTTTTAGTTCAATTACACCAATATATACATCTTAAACGAAATTTGCATATATATTTGTATTCATATTGATGATTGCATGGTATCTGGACGATTAATTTGATTTTGGTTGAGGTTCGGACGATCCACCATGGTTAAGGTTTCTAACCTTTGAATTGGGAATTTCGATTACGAACGAAATTGGACCGAATCAAGGATGTCTTCAAGCTTAGATGTTGTCATCCAATTGATTCATGCCTTATTTAGGAATTTATAGTGTGTATTATGCGAGATGGGGATTTGCAGGGATTAGCCATGGGGGAATCCGTAGCTAAAGCGAAGCAATATCGTGGCAAGAATCCAATCCTCATGAGGAAGATGATAGGGCCTGGGCGCGCAGGTTTTTATTTCAAAATTTCAAATGGACGTTTTTCTTATATATTATATGCTGTTCATCTGTTAGTAGCGAAGTTAAAAGTGTCCCAGTGGTGTAGCAGCGTGCACTAAAAGCGTTCATATGCAAAGGCATGAGTTCGATCCATGCCTCTTGCGTTTTGCTTCTTTATTTTTTCTATAACCATGCTTGCAGATTCAGTGTGGCGAATCTACACACGTACACCATACACCTTCGTGCCAGGGACCTTCAGATCACTTTCCAAGTTGATCCAACAATCCAGAATACGCTGGTGTACCATGGAGCCTCCAGGCTTATCACACTAGATCATAAGCTAAGAATTTTCTAAATTTTTTTATTCACATGAACTTGTTTATTTTATTTTATTTCTCTTCTATTCTTTCTCATAATTATTTTGTTACACTTTTTTTTATCTTAATAAAATTTTATCATAGAAAAATTACAATTATATTTTTTATCGAAGGTTCGACTTTTACAATATTATTAATGATCGATTTTTATTATTATTTATTTATTTATTTAGAATTCAATTCCTTTTTCAAAAATACTTTTAATCGGTTAAATAATTAGGATTTTAATCCAATAATTATTTAATCGGTATACTAATCGAACCTTCGGCTTTTGGGCATTTTATATTTTATTCTATTAACTAGGATTAACTTGTGCCCTAATCAGGGTTTATGAAGATCGTGCCTACACTGAAAATGTTTTCCTTGTGTAGTTTTTCAGGGTTATCATCAGGATTTCCTCCGACTACGAGCCATATCAGATCAAAAGCTAAGTCCATTCTATATTTATTTTAAATTTTAGTTTGCCTATTTTTATCAGATTAGGGTTAGCCTTAACTGTCAATGAACTCTGCCTACACTCACTCCCTTCTGTTTATTTTTCCTTTTCCAATTTTCAGGGTTAACCAACCGGTCAAAGCTCGATTAGTCGGTAACCCTAAAACCTAATTTGTTTTAATTTTTCCTTAAATTATTACTTATGCCAAACCCTATTGCTTTATTGGGGTTTAAACTTATTGCTTTTTCTCCCCGTCCCCATAGCTGATTATGTAACTGTTCCATGGTTGTATTGTGTGGCCTTGAAGGCACTTAAAACTGTTATATTATATTAACTGCGTGGTTAGTAACTTAGGGAGTGTAACCTTGAATTGAATTAGAGTCATTTAATTACAAGATAATACAACTGAATTTGATCACGTGATTGTTGCACCCACTCACCTTTTATGTTACCCCTCTTGTTGCATGTTGCCTGTTGCCTGTTGCCTTGTGTTTTATTGAAGAATAGCCAAGTCCCTCGAATATGAGGATACCTCAGCAATGTTGCCCTCAGTTCATTCAAAGATCATAAGTCTCTAATGATGCTGCCTTCGATTCGCTAATATGATCTCGTCCCTCGAAGTTGCCTACGAAGTGCTGAGGTGTCCTCCGGTTGCCTAAAAAATAAATGGCTATTCTGATCCTTCCCTTAGACTACCTGCCTCTCTATGGCTAGGGACAGTCTTATGGCGAACGATAATTCGACGACCCTTCAACCTCCAAATAAAAGACTTCCCTACCCTCTTATGGTATGGATAGCCCTGAAAGGCTAAAAGAACATTTTTCATCTAACCAGGTAATTCGCCCCTAATTGTTTTGCTCTGGTTTAAAAAATCTTTTTCTTACACTTTTTCGTAAACCTTCAAAAAGGCTACGCTCATTTACGAGCTAAAGTCCTTATTTCTTCTTCTTCTACATTTCTAAACTTTTGGTTTCAAAGAGCAAAGCAATTAAGAGCCCGTGGAAAACCATGGATGCAAATGGTGCCTTACACCTTCCCTTTGCATAAATTACCCCCCGAACTCAGTTTTTATTTAAAAGGTTTTTCCTGTTCTTTTAGCCTTTCTGTTAATTTGGATAAATAAAAGTCGGTGGCGACTCTTGCTTACCGCGACATTCTGATAAAGTCAGTTAACCGTATCACAGAACTGGCGACTCTACTGGGAATAATTCTCTTATAAAAGAGGGGTTACCTTAAAAGTTTAGGATTCACTTAAATGTTTTCTATTGTTTGCTTTGTTTGTTTTATTTTTCAGGGGCGCTATGGGAATTGAATGAAGGACGAATCCTATTCCCGGATTCAAGAACACTTAAGATTAGGAGTGGCATAGTCATGGCGACCTCTTTCACATATGTGGGAGATGAGTCAATATGAAGTTCACGCTTGAGTTAGGACTCCGTAGCCATATGCACACCTTTCTCAAATGAGGGAGGTCTATGTATGTGCATGTGGGTGCGCCGGAGCTCAAGGACCTTTAGTCACCTTTAACCCATCCTGGCCATTAGGAACGTAGTGGGGGGACTACTCTTGACAAATGTTGAGAACTAGTCGCTACCCGATGCTACAATTTAGATAGGTCCTTTCTCAAAGTATCATTGCATCATGCGAATGCATCATGTCCGAGGGTGCTTTAGAAGGGATGACAATTCTGAATAACTCATAGAACCCGTTGCTGATATCATCCTTATCCTTAGAAATACCTTTGGGGAAGGGTATCTCACACGATCTAAACTCCATGCAAGACAAGCCTAAGGAAATTGTGTGACTTGTGTGACTAGTTTGTGTTTGCTACTAACCTTCGTTTCCTTGCAGGTTTTGTTAAAAGGACTTGTTTGTCCTTACTATCTCACACTATGCCTAATGAACTGCATTCGCATAACATCATGACATCATAAGCATAACATGATTTAACTAACCCTTTCAAGGATCTTAGGGATTTAAGGCGCATAATTTCAGGTACTTCTATCAAAGGTTGATTTCCTAATCAAGGGGCAAGAGGATTTACTTTCCTCTAGCCACATACCTTTAAATTCAAAGGCTTAGCACCTACCAAGGGGCAAGATGATTTATTTTCCTCTAGCCATGTATCCTCAAATTCAGAGGTATTCCGAGTCAGAGGCGATGACCCACTCGATATGGTGAGCTTGATTCTCAAAGAAAGACGTTCAAAGACAAAATTCAGAATTCTTCAGACAAAGACGCGACTAAATCATTTTCTAATGTTGCTAACTAAATTCCTAAAGATCCTTGAAAATATTGCATTTGCATTCATAACATCGCATAACAGGTTTCTTACAATAGGTCTCTCATCCTCCCTCGTTGTTTATTTCAGCATCATGGATCTCGAGCAATCAGTCAAAAATCTTTAGGCTCGGAACAACCAGTTCCAAGAAATGATCCTTCACTTGGCCAAGGGGAAAGAAGAATTGAAGGCACTTCTGATCGAGAAGGGGAAGAATTAACATAAGCATCAAGGTGGTAAAGATAATTGGAAATCCAAACCTAAGCGAGCATTTACTCCGTTGCACATGCCGCTGTCTCGAGTTTTGCAACAACTGCTCAATCAAAACTTGATAACTCTATTGCCTCCATATTCATTTACTACCAATCCCACTCCTGGGTACAAGTATCATGCAAGATGTGCTTATCATTCGAACAGTCCTGGTCATGACACAGAGGATTGTTGTTAATTGAAGTACAAGATTCAAGACTTAATTGATGACAAGGTCATTAACTTCAACTCACTTGAGAAGCCTCACATGCCTAATGCTGTGCACAACCAGAAAAGTCGTAATGAACGCAACCAATCTGTGGGGGCAGTTCTGATCTCCTCACCGGCGCCACAACAAAGTCGTCTAAACAAGCAAGACACGCCTAAGCGTCAGTTCACAAAGATCAATATGTCACTGGCTCAGGTATTACAACATTTGCTGAAGGAAAACTTGATTACTGTAAGGGATCTTCCCGTGAAACCCGACACTTCCGCTCTTAGTTATAAGCTCGATGCAAGGTGCGCATATCATTCCGATAGTCCTGGACATGACACCAATAATTGTTGGTCGTTAAAGAACAAGATCCAAGATATGATTGATGCTGGTGAAATTGAGTTCAACTCTCCCAAGACTCCTGTGGTGATCACCGCTCCCATACCTAATCATGACAAGATTGATTGATGCCTAGACGGACGAACTTTTGGATCATTAGTTTTACCTTCATTTGTGTAATTTCTATTCTGTTTGTTTAAACATTCAACTTATGATAGACATTATCTGTTTTAATAATCATCATTAGTGCATTGCATATGTTTGTCTTGAATAAATTATTTCGCTATCACTCATTTTAAATTATATATTTACTTTGCATATATTTTGTGATATTTAACTCTCGCTAAATATGTGAACCTTTTTAAGGGAGGATGACGAAAACGATACCGCAATCTCAAACAGTATGCTTTTGAACGGACTATGTTGACAATGTACAGGCATTGCTTCAATTCCTAAACAGTGGAGATATAAGGATGTTAATCCCTCGTCAACCCCTTTTGAGATGAAGAAGTAGGAGTTTCTTTCTCATACAAATTAAACCCTTAATCATAACCTGGGGCAGGGTAGTTACCCAGTTAACTCAATTGTACTAGCTGTTGTTTATACAAATAATGATGGGTTCCCGCAACCATTAAGTCAGGCAGCCAATGTCCACCAAAAAGAAAAAGATGTTAGACGCTGGCCTAAGGATCTAGAGGGGGGTGAATAGATCTCACAGAGTTTTTCGGAGTTAATTGAACTTTAAGCAAAAGCGGTTCTGAATCGACTCGCGTCTATTCCGGACCACTATTGAAACGATTGTATATGTGTTAAAACCACTAAACAGCTTGAGATAAACGATGAGAGAATACCCTATAGAATCAATATGTCGCTCTAATGAAAATCGATTAACTTCTTATATGATGAACGATGTTTGCAATGCAGTAATGGTGAAAGAAGCAAAAACACAAACACTTGGTGATAATGATCAAATTGATAGTAATTCAATGTGTGATGAATTGTGATGTTTATACAAGTTCTTAATTCACAATTTTAACACTCGAATCGTTGATCAATTTGCAATTATAACCAAATATGAACAGAACTTAAATGAAAAGATAAAAGCGACAAGAACACGATATTTGTTCAGGCAGTTCGTCGATCGTCCTCGCTACGACTACGTCTGCCCCCAATTCCAAATTGAAATTGGGAAATCTTCCATTAATGTTGAAAGCAGTTTATACAAAGAAGATAACAAAGCGATAAACAATAAACCAAATTTGTCGATCCTTTGAATCTTCTTCCCCCTTAATCTTGAGTCAGATTAAGGTCTTCCAAGAGCTTCACTTTGATCCCTTTCTGCAGTGTCTTGAATTGCTCGAACACTTGTTCTTCAATCTTCACACTCAGCTGGATCCTTGATGAAGCTTCTTGATAAAAACCCCCAAAATTCACCTATCTTGGAGGACAAAACCCTCAGATTTTATTCACCAAAAACCCCACAAATCTTCACCCACTAGGAATCTTCAATTCCGTTCCATGGACGTTATCGAACTCGATCACTAACCCTCAACACAAGAATGATTATGTGTAATTGTGTTGGAGATGATGAAGAACGAAGATGAGAAGCCTTTGTGTATCTTTCAGTTGTTGGTGTTAAGAAGCAATAATGAACCTTTGACAATATATATGAGAGCTAATCTGTTGGAGCAAAGAAAACCAGAAATTTTGGCATTTTTGATCAATTAGGTCGACCTTTTGTAGTGCTTAGGTCGACCTAACAGAGCTGCATATCCTTTGAATGATATTTGTTCCCAGTTAGGTCGACCTGTTTGTAGCGGGGAAAATCTGATATCGAAGCCATAAGATTGACTCGAATCAATATTTCGTTTGAAATCGCCACCGCGCTTTATTTTTTCAAAGGAAAAGGGAAAAGAACGAAAAACCCAAAGTTCTGTTTTTAAAACAAGAAAGAGATCTCAGGTACGGGTGTTGATTATATGAGGGGAAGGTTTAAAGCACCCCTCATATCTGTGGTACTCCACAGGAACCTTTTTGAAAATCTGTGTTGTGTGTGTGCTAAAAAACGGTTTGTTTTATTTTTAAAATAAGCTCGGCAAGACGTTAAGCCTTGTGCCTACATACCTCCTCGGTGCAATGGAGAAGTCAGAGCTAATGTAGTTCCGCTTAAAGGGAAAAACGTTTTAAAACGAATAAACACTTTGTTGTCGTTAGAGAGAAATACTCAGCCATTGATCTTGAGCATGAGAACAAACAAGTTCTTTGCATCGCAAATGAAAGAAGGGCGCCAACTCGGATAAAATCAACGAGTATGCCACTAGCTCTCTCACGCGGAAAAAATCTCGTTATTATCAATCAATTTCAAAATCGTGGGGTATAACCACTCGTTTCGACAATTAACGGTGTCTAAACTTTTGAAGAAAAACCACTAAGGGCGAAAGATATTTTTAAGAAAAAAGTTTTGAAAAGGTTTGCAAACATAAGAATGTTTTGGAAAAAGAGAGAAGATTTTGAAAATTTAAGAATGGGAGGAGATGAAGAGGCTATCCTATTGCGTAAAATAAAAGCTAAGGAAAGAAACGGTCTGACCGAAATAAGAAGCCAACACTTGACATTAAGAGTCAATGTAGTTTTCCCATCCTTTGGACTTATCAATACCAATACATTAACACTTGGGGATCCAGATGAACTTATTGTCTTAGCACCACTTTTTATTAAGCACATTAAGATTCTGACGAAAATCGGGCAGAATAACGATTGTTTTCGGGTAAAATCCTTATATCAATGCCTTGGACTTAACCATCAAGGGCTTTCAAGGAAGTACCTGCACACATAAACATACAACAAAACAATGCCAGACAGACAGAACAATCACAGGGTAGTAATAGAATGAGTTCAGAGGTACTAGGTCCATAAGTCCGAATCTCCAAAATGCTAGGGATAGTAATCGATAGTCCAAAGAGAGCCTTATGTATTTTTTAGATTTTCGATTGTTTATTAGTGTTTTAGCCAAAAAAGGTAAAGTATGGTCCAAGTGGACAAAAGAAAAATAACGGAAGCATAAACATATGTCCAAGTGGACAAAGAAAAAACGGCGGAAAGTAAATATGATGAAATGATAAAATAAAGCGATAAAGCTAGAAATATAAAGAGCGGTATAGTAAAGGTGCGGAAATTAAAGTTAGTTGTTAAATGTTAAAGATAACCATCTTGAAACTTGTCAAGTATGTTATCAAAGTTAGTAGGAGATCGATGGTGAGTGAATGATGTACTCGGATTTAAATTCAATGGGGTTTATCAGAAGCTTGATAAAATCATAGCGACTATGTCATACCCCAAAATTTGCCCATACTCTTCTCCTGCACAAAACCAAATCAAAACACAATGCTCCTAAAACACACTCCCCTATACAAGGCTCTGAACTAGGGTTTGAATAATTCAGAGGAAAATCATTGAATCAATGGCTCAAGGTGGTTCCATAGGGTCACTGTAATACGGTGAACTGACTTTTATAATCGAAATGTCGCGGTAAGCAAGAGTCGCCACCGACTTTTATTTTATCCAATTTTAGGAAAGGCTAAAAGAACAGGAAAAGACCTTAAAAAGATTTTGAGTTCGGGGGGTAATTTATGCAAAGGGAAGGTGTAAGGCACCCTTTGCATCCATGGTTTTCCATGGGCTCTTAATTGCTTTGCTTGCTCGTTTGTTTAGAAAATGTAGATGAAAAGGATAGGGACTTTAGCTTGTGAATAAGCGTTGCCCTTTTGAAAAATTATGAGAAAGAATATAATAAAAAGGTTTGAGCATTGCAAGGCAATTAGGGGCAATTACCTTAAACTCAGATGATAGGTCTCTTTTTGCCTTTCAGAATGAAAGGGTCTATCCTTGCCATAAGAGGGCAGGAAGCCTTTCGTTTGGAGATTGAAGGGTCATCGAAGTATCCTTTGCCATAAGACTGTCCCATGCCATAGAAGGGCAGGTAGTCTAAGGCAAGGATCAGAATAAGCCATTTTTCGTTAGGCAACCAGAAGATACCTCAGCCTTTTTCCGTAGGCAATTTCCGAGGGTCGAGGTCATTTGTGTATCGAAGGCAGCATCATTTAGGGTCGTGACCTTTTTATCGAGGCAACATGGCTGAGGTATCCTCGTATTCGAGGGACTTGGCTTATTCTGCAAAAACACAAAGGCAACAGGCAGCAAGGCAACAGGCAACAGAGAGGGTTACCCAAAAAGCGTGCGTGTGTGCACCAATCATGTGATTCAATTCAGATTATATTATCTTGTGTTTAGTTATTCTAATTGATTCAGAGTTGCACTCCCTAAATTACTAACCACGCAGTACATAATAATATAAAGCAATAAAGGGGGCGGGAAATTGTAACCAGTGGATCCCTTATCAGGGTTTGATACAAGTAATAATAAAAGAAAAAAATACGAGGGGTAAAATTTAGAGTTACCAAACTCGTGGCTTTGGCAATCGACAAACCCTAAAAAATGCAAACAGACAAAAATAGGATGAGTGTATGGCTAGTTCAAAGGCGAACAGGATTGACCCTAACATAAAGAATAAATAAATATAAAAAATTATTAAATAGGTAAGGGTACTTAGCTCTGATTTGATCTGATATGGTTGATAGGGCGCCTTTAAGGTTAACCCTGAAAAGAAGCAAGACAGAGAAAAATGAAGGCGAAACAAACCCTACTTCTAAAAATAAGCCAAATAGAATTTAAATTGAATTCAATAGATTACTTAACTTCGCGTTTTGGAATAGGCGCGTATTCGGAAGGCATCTGGAAAGACAATCCTGAAAAGGCACAGAAAAAGGAAATATTTTAGTGTAGGGAATGATCGTCATAAACCTTGATTAAGGTACGAATTGACTAAGTTTAATATAATAAATAAAACTCGAGTTAATTAATTATTGGTTTTCCACCTAATTAATTAAATCGGTGAAAATAGGGTTTCGATTAGATCTCCAACCCTAATATGTGTTTTTTACCCATGAATAATATTAATGATCAAATAGATAATCTAAACAATTTAAATTAACTAAAAACATTTAAAATATAACCAAAACAAATAAATATATTGTTATTATTTATTATGTTTTTAAAAAATAGTTTTATGAAAAAAAGAAATTTGTTTAAAAGGGTCTTAGAACAAATAATTAAAACAAAAAAAAAACTAAAATAAAAATTATATAGAAAACTTAGCTGAATATTCTGGTGTAGGTAGCTTTTGATGGTATATGGTGTGCATGTTTCTTTAAGCCATCGATCAGTTTCAATCGTGACATCCAAGGGCCGGCGTGTGAGAGAGCATGCTGAGCCTACATGAATGAGGACCACAGGATCCATAACAAACAATCTGGGAAAAATTATTGTCATAGGAGGGACTCGAACCGGAGACCTCCAGGGTTACTGAAAACACGCGTGGCCACTTGCACTAGCGTGTTGTTGTGTTACTTATTCGTTTGCGCATCAAGATGAACAACAAAAGAAAAAGTGGATTGGACGTCAAAAGGAAAACGCGCGCATAGCCCAAGGGTTCAAATCGAACCAATCAAACGACGCCACGAGGTCATCTTCCTCGTTGGTCCGTCGTTTTAGCCCATGACCTTTACCTACAGACCAGAAGCGTAGCGAAAACACCTGCAACTAAAAGAACCACACACAAGCCATGATAGTACGAATAAAAGCCATGAATCGATCAAGCTCATCGTTCTGAACTCAGCGATGGAAGTTTCTTTGTCGGATTCAACCTGAAAACAAAACCCCTAAAACGAGATGCTTCGAACCCTATAATGGCAAATCTTGGTAGAAACGCTTAACGATCAAATTAAAACACCAGAATCCTTCTAAACATCTCAACAAACAATAATATTCAATCAAAAATCACTTATGCATGATGAATCTACGAAAACGAAGACAAGTTTGTTTGAGCAAACCGTGGGTTCTACAGCGTGATTCTTGGCCGCTCGATTGGATGTAAGGATTGGTATAGCTTCAGGATCCTTCAGAGAACGTGTTGGAGTGCTTCAATTTGTTTTAAACAAGCTGCAACGTGAAAACAGATTTTGGTTTTTTTTCTTGATTTTTAAGTGGTTCTTGAGGCTGCCAAACGTGATGAATCCGACCCCTAGTATTTGCACTCCTCTTGGTATATATGGGGGACTGAATTAGGTCAAAGAATTACATCCAATATTGATGATTTGTAAGATTGATTATTTGATTTGGTGATAATATGCAAAGTTTCCAAATTTGCTTCAATCTTCTTCCAATCATGCCAATATTAGTTATCACGAAAATTGTACCCAATATATGTCATTTGATGATTGATTCTGATTGGAAATAAAAGAATAAATCAAATCCTCCATATTTCTTTTGATTATTCGATTTAAATTCCATTTTAAATGAATAAAAATTCAATAAAAATAGAATAAAAATCATATAATTATGGGATTGGGCTTGGACACTCTTAGTGACTTGGGGAACAAGCTTGAATCATAAAAGTTTGGGCCTCTTTGCAATAAAATTCATTTTGAACCTCATTTGCCTCATGCACCTCACCCAAAATTGCTCGATTTTGACAAGGCGTATCTCCCTCAATTTTTGAGGTATGGAAATGTTCTAGGACTTTTTAGAAACCTTAGAGAGTCCTTTATCCAATGCCTTTGGTCTCATATCAAAATCATTTTCCATTTTTATTTTATGACCTTTTGAAAAACATGTCTTTTCGTTGACTTTTGAAAAGGACTTATAATGTATGAAGCCATATCTCTTAAACCATTGACCTATGGGCTTTGATTCTTGGACCATTGGATAGAGGAATGAATTCCCTTCAAAATGAGCTTTGGTGGGAATTTTTCTGATGAAGTATGAATATTTGGTGAATTTTCAAAGTTTGGTTGACTTTTTCAGTTCATGCCCAAAATAGTAACCTTTAACTTTTGATCTTTTCTTGTATCATCATGATCAACCCTTGATCCAATGATGATTTTAGGGTTATGAGGATGTTGTTGACCTTATGGAACCACCATGAGCCATTGATTCAATGGTTTTCCTCTGAATTATTCAAACCCTAGTTTAGGACTTCTGTGTGGGAGACCGTGTTTTGGAGCTTTGTCTTTTGATTTGGCTTTATGTATGAAAAATAGCATGGGCAAATTTTGGGGTATGACAGCTGCCCCTGTTCAATTATCTTAAACCTGAAGATGTAGAGTGGTCTGCGCGCCAGTCGGTATCTGAAGGTGGAAGATGATTGAACATAAGAATACCAAGAAATTTGCCCTATTTGAAGTAGGGACTTTTGTCGGAGATGGGCTTGTGGATGCCATCTGGTAGTTGAGGTTTGAGAAATGTCGTTTGCGCGTTGATCGTGTCATTACCGTTCGTAGTAAATGAATTAGATCTTTTGGAGAGATAATCGTGTCTACATCGTTCGTGATGATAGAATTAGACTCTCTTGTCGTGTCAGCACCGTTCGTAGTAACTGAATTAGACCGTGGACGTCAGTGATCGTGTCTACACCGTTCGTGATGATAGAATTAGACCTCTGAAATTTGATCGTGTCAGTACCGTTCGTAGTATCTGAATTAGATCTTCTGTCGTGTCAGTACCGTTCGTAGTAGCTGAATTAGACTGAGAAGGTCAGTGATCGTGTCTACACCGTTCGTGATGATAGAATTAGATCTCTGAGAGTTGACCGTGTCAGTACCGTTCGTAGTAACCGAATTAGATCTTTTGTCGTGTCAGTACTGTTCGTAGTAGCTGAATTAGACTGAGAAGGTCAGTGATCGTGTCTACACCGTTCGTGATGATAGAATTAGATCTCTGAGAGTTGACCGTGTCAGTACCGTTCGTAGTAACCGAATTAGATCTTTTGTCGTGTCAGTACTGTTCGTAGTAGCTGAATTAGACTTTTGAAAGTGATCGTGTCATTACCGTTCGTGGTAAATGAATTAGATCTTCGAGCGTTGATCGTGTCAGTACCATTCGTAGTAGCTGAATTAGATCTTGGAAAGTTGGAGATTTCGTTCATTTGTCGGTACCTGTATTCTGGAAAAGGTAAGGTTAATCTTTATGCAATGTCATGATGCATGGGTTATGTAATGAATCCCTCAAAATAAACGAGAGCTTTTGCATGTTATGTATGTATGTAATGTATGAATATGTTTATGACATATGATATGTGAATATGATTTATGTTGTCTTTGATTAAGAAAGTAGATCTTTATGTCCTTGTAATTGTACTGTCTGATCTTGTCTTGAAGATGCTCAGCTGGGAATTTATGATTTCTGCTTGGAGATGATCAGTGACTTGATGTACCCTGATTTTAGAGATAAGCCATGTTGGAGAAGAGCAACATATTGGATGACCGGTAATGCGGGAGATGTAAACTCTGTTGGATAGTCATGTCTTTGTTGAGACGAATATGTTTGAAGATATCTTCTTGAGAATTGCTCTGTGGGGATATGATCTTACGAACGTGGCTTTGTGGGGAGATGTGGGTGTCTGGAAAGTTGCCCCCAGTATCATAGTAACTTACTACTTGATTCAGGACACGCCACTGAGTATTGATCAAGATGTTGAATTTGGACTTGCATAGATTTGCCCCAGTTAGCAGGAACTTTGGAAAGATTCGCCTCGCGAGGATTTTATAAGATGTGCACTTTAGGAGACATACCCCTAGTAATCATATGCCCAATATGATGTCCTATGTTGGTTGAGAAGTAGCTTCAGATCTTCTTGGATGCGTGCCCCTGATTATTTTGGCATCCTTGAGAGGTTCTCGGAATCTTGACTTGATTGCCCCAGATTGTTTGGACAAATAGTTTGAAACCCACTTGAGGTGTATGCCTTTGATTGTTTGGCTTTTGAGAGATTCTTATAATCTTGACTGGATTGCCCCAGATTGGTTGGGCAAAGCATGCCATGCCCCTTGTATCCGTAGGAGACATTGCTTCTTGGAGTAATATTGTCTGTCGGGATAACTTTCAGTCATTAGTTGTACCCTGTGCAAGTTCTTTCTGATGCTAACATTTGAAATTATGTAGCAGAATATGTTTAATAATGAATTCATGAGATGCAATGCATACGTCTGTCTTGAGTTTTTTGAAAAACATTAAAACTGGAGATGTAAAAGTGTGATGTTTGTAAAAACATGATATTTGTAACAATGTGATGTTTGTAAAAACAGGATATCAACTTAGCATTTGTGATAAACCTTGAGGAGTCAGGATACCTTTTGGTGACAGTATGCTTTCGAACTAACCACGCTTCAGTTAGGACTTTCAAGGGTTGTAACGTGGCTTGGTTCACGGTTTAAGAAACAAAGGATAAAGGCTCAAAATTTGATTGTACCCACCCCTCTTCGTGATGATCTTCGATCCTAAGCTCAGTTAATTCGACCTATGCATTCAGGTTCCAAGAGACTTTTTGTATTTGCACCTTTGATAATGATGATGGTTCACAAGCAAAGATAACTTTTGAGATGGCAGTCACTTCTTTCTTTTGGTAGTCACAACATTGTGTTGTTCAGGAATTTATTGACTTCTCTTTTCATCTTTTCGATATCCCTAACTTTTGCCTGAACTGTCTATTTTGAGCTTACAATCAGCGGGATGCCTTGATTTTTGCCTAAGTCTTCTTTTTGATTTTTGACTTAGCAGGCTTTTCTTTGTATATATATTTTTTCATTTTTTCTTTTTTGAAAGATATTGACTGCCTTGCTTAATGATTGATGAACCATCGTCTGCTTTTGATTGACATCTCCAACATTTCTTTGATGTGTGCGGATGAACGCTTGTGATTGAAGCCTTTGTTGAAAGGTGTACTGAATGATTCTCTTAAAATAGAATGCACAGCCAAATTAACTGAGAACTACCCTGCCCCAGGTTATGATCAAGGGTTTTAATTAGTACAAGAAAGAAACTTCTACTTCTTTGGCTCAAAGGGGTTGACGAGGGATTAACATCCTTATATCTCCACTGTTTAGGAATTGAAACAATGCCTGTACATCGTCAGCATAGTCCGCTCAAAAGCATACTGTATGAGGTTGTGGTATCGTTTTCGTCATCCTCCCTCAAAAGGCATACAGCTTTAGTAGGAGTCGAGTATCACAAAACATATGCAAAGTAGAGACATATTTTAAAATGAGTGATAGCGAAATAATTTATTCAAGACAAATATATGCAATGCACTAATGATGATTATTAAAACAGATAATGTCTATCATGAGTCAAATGTTTAAACAAACAGAAAAGAAACTTGCAAATGAAAGTAGATCTAATGATCCAAAAGTTTGTCCGTCTAGACGTCAATCAGTCTTGTCATGACTTAGGCATAGGAGCGGTGATCACCACAGGGGTTTTAGGAGGGTTGGATTTGATTTCTCCGTCATTGATCAGATCTTGAATCTTATTCTTTAATGTCCAGCAATCGTTTGTGTAATGTCCAAGAATGTTGGAATGGTACGCGCACCTCGCATTGGGATTATAGTCAGGAATGTAGGTGTTAGAATTCGTTGGCTCGATTGCCCTTGAGCGTCTGGATCATATGAGTGAATTGATTGTTGTGACTCAGTTGTCGTGACTTTGTTGTCGTGACTCAGTTGTCGTGACTTCGTTGTCGTGATTCCATTATCGTGACTCAGTTGTCGTGATTCCATTATCGTGACTCAGTTGTCGTGACTTTGTTGTCATGACTCAGTTGTCGTGACTTCATTGTCGTGGTCTTTTCTAGTTTGAATGTCATGATTAGATCTTTAATCGCATGCTTCAACGGTCTACCATCCTTTACACCATAACCAGGATTGTTCGAATAATAAGCGCATCTCGCATTGTAATTGTACCCCAAGAATAGGAGTGTCTTCAATTCTTCTTGCCCCTTAGGTGAGTTCAGAATCAAAGTCTGGGATCGGATATTCCGAGCCTGGAGGTGTTTGACTGATTGCTCGAAATCCATTTATGATGAAGTAAACAACAAGGGAGGATGAGATACTTGTTGTGAGAAACCTGTTATGCGATGTTATAAATGCAAATGCAATAATTTTCAAGGATCTTTAGGCATTTAGTTAGTAACATTAGAAAGTGATTTGGTCGCGTCTTTGTCTGAAGAAATCTTATTTTTGTCTTTGAACGTCCTTTTTTGAGAATCAAGCTCACCATATCGAGTGGGTCATCGCCTCTGATTCGGGATTCTTCTGAATTTGAAAGTACACGGCTAGAGGAAAATAAATCCTCTTGCCCCTTGATAGGTACTGAGTCTCTGAATTGGAAGGTATGTGGCCAGAGGAAAGTAAATCCTCTTGCCCCTTGATAGGAATTCAGTCTTTGATAAGAGCACCTGAAATTGCGCGCCCTAAATTCCTAAGATCCTTGAAAGGGTTAGTTAAATCATGTTATGCTTATGATGTCATGATGTTATGCGAATGAAGTTCATTTGGCATAGTGTGAGATAGTAAGGACAAACAAGTCCTTTTAACAAAACCTGCAAGGAAATGAAGGTTAGTAGCAAACACAAACAAGTCACACAATTTTTGGCTTAAGGCTTGCATGGAGTATTATCAGGTGTCCTTCCCAAGGGTATTTCTATGGATAAGGAGATTTCAGCAACGGGTTCTAAAAAGTTATCCAGAATTGTCAGCCCTTCTAAAGCACCCTCGGACATGATGCATTTGCACCATGCAATGATACTTTGAGAAAGGACCTATCTGAATTGTAGCATCGGGTAGCGACTAGTTCTTAACATTTGTCAAGAGTAGTCCCCCCACTACGTTCCTAAAGGCCGGGATGGGTTAAAGGTGACTAAAGGTCCTTGAGCTCCGGCGCACCCACAGACACATACATAGACCCCCCTCATTTGAGAAAGGTGTGCATATGCTATGGAGTCCTAACTCAAGTGTGAACTTCATATTGACTCATCTCCCACATATGTGAAAGAGGTCGCCATGACTATGCCACTCCTAATCTTAAGTGTACTTGAATCCGGGTGTAGGATTCGTCCTTCAATTTTCCCAAAACGCCCCTGAAAAATAAAACACACAAAGCAAACAATAGAAAACATTTAAAGTGAATCCTAACTTTTAAGGTAACCCCTCTTAATCGAAATAATCCCCAGCAGAGTCGCCAGTTCTGTAATACGGTGAACTGACTTTTATAATCGAAATGTCGCGGTAAGCAAGAGTCGCCACCGACTTTTATTTTATCCAATTTTAGGAAAGGCTAAAAGAACAGGAAAAGACCTTAAAAAGATTTTGAGTTCGGGGGGTAATTTATGCAAAGGGAAGGTGTAAGGCACCCTTTGCATCCATGGTTTTCCATGGGCTCTTAATTGCTTTGCTTGCTCGTTTGTTTAGAAAATGTAGATGAAAAGGATAGGGACTTTAGCTTGTGAATAAGCGTTGCCCTTTTGAAAAATTATGAGAAAGAATATAATAAAAAGGTTTGAGCATTGCAAGGCAATTAGGGGCAATTACCTTAAACTCAGATGATAGGTCTCTTTTTGCCTTTCAGAATGAAAGGGTCTATCCTTGCCATAAGAGGGCAGGAAGCCTTTCGTTTGGAGATTGAAGGGTCATCGAAGTATCCTTTGCCATAAGACTGTCCCATGCCATAGAAGGGCAGGTAGTCTAAGGCAAGGATCAGAATAAGCCATTTTTCGTTAGGCAACCAGAAGATACCTCAGCCTTTTTCCGTAGGCAATTTCCGAGGGTCGAGGTCATTTGTGTATCGAAGGCAGCATCATTTAGGGTCGTGACCTTTTTATCGAGGCAACATGGCTGAGGTATCCTCGTATTCGAGGGACTTGGCTTATTCTGCAAAAACACAAAGGCAACAGGCAGCAAGGCAACAGGCAACAGAGAGGGTTACCCAAAAAGCGTGCGTGTGTGCACCAATCATGTGATTCAATTCAGATTATATTATCTTGTGTTTAGTTATTCTAATTGATTCAGAGTTGCACTCCCTAAATTACTAACCACGCAGTACATAATAATATAAAGCAATAAAGGGGGCGGGAAATTGTAACCAGTGGATCCCTTATCAGGGTTTGATACAAGTAATAATAAAAGAAAAAAATACGAGGGGTAAAATTTAGAGTTACCAAACTCGTGGCTTTGGCAATCGACAAACCCTAAAAAATGCAAACAGACAAAAATAGGATGAGTGTATGGCTAGTTCAAAGGCGAACAGGATTGACCCTAACATAAAGAATAAATAAATATAAAAAATTATTAAATAGGTAAGGGTACTTAGCTCTGATTTGATCTGATATGGTTGATAGGGCGCCTTTAAGGTTAACCCTGAAAAGAAGCAAGACAGAGAAAAATGAAGGCGAAACAAACCCTACTTCTAAAAATAAGCCAAATAGAATTTAAATTGAATTCAATAGATTACTTAACTTCGCGTTTTGGAATAGGCGCGTATTCGGAAGGCATCTGGAAAGACAATCCTGAAAAGGCACAGAAAAAGGAAATATTTTAGTGTAGGGAATGATCGTCATAAACCTTGATTAAGGTACGAATTGACTAAGTTTAATATAATAAATAAAACTCGAGTTAATTAATTATTGGTTTTCCACCTAATTAATTAAATCGGTGAAAATAGGGTTTCGATTAGATCTCCAACCCTAATATGTGTTTTTTACCCATGAATAATATTAATGATCAAATAGATAATCTAAACAATTTAAATTAACTAAAAACATTTAAAATATAACCAAAACAAATAAATATATTGTTATTATTTATTATGTTTTTAAAAAATAGTTTTATGAAAAAAAGAAATTTGTTTAAAAGGGTCTTAGAACAAATAATTAAAACAAAAAAAAAACTAAAATAAAAATTATATAGAAAACTTAGCTGAATATTCTGGTGTAGGTAGCTTTTGATGGTATATGGTGTGCATGTTTCTTTAAGCCATCGATCAGTTTCAATCGTGACATCCAAGGGCCGGCGTGTGAGAGAGCATGCTGAGCCTACATGAATGAGGACCACAGGATCCATAACAAACAATCTGGGAAAAATTATTGTCATAGGAGGGACTCGAACCGGAGACCTCCAGGGTTACTGAAAACACGCGTGGCCACTTGCACTAGCGTGTTGTTGTGTTACTTATTCGTTTGCGCATCAAGATGAACAACAAAAGAAAAAGTGGATTGGACGTCAAAAGGAAAACGCGCGCATAGCCCAAGGGTTCAAATCGAACCAATCAAACGACGCCACGAGGTCATCTTCCTCGTTGGTCCGTCGTTTTAGCCCATGACCTTTACCTACAGACCAGAAGCGTAGCGAAAACACCTGCAACTAAAAGAACCACACACAAGCCATGATAGTACGAATAAAAGCCATGAATCGATCAAGCTCATCGTTCTGAACTCAGCGATGGAAGTTTCTTTGTCGGATTCAACCTGAAAACAAAACCCCTAAAACGAGATGCTTCGAACCCTATAATGGCAAATCTTGGTAGAAACGCTTAACGATCAAATTAAAACACCAGAATCCTTCTAAACATCTCAACAAACAATAATATTCAATCAAAAATCACTTATGCATGATGAATCTACGAAAACGAAGACAAGTTTGTTTGAGCAAACCGTGGGTTCTACAGCGTGATTCTTGGCCGCTCGATTGGATGTAAGGATTGGTATAGCTTCAGGATCCTTCAGAGAACGTGTTGGAGTGCTTCAATTTGTTTTAAACAAGCTGCAACGTGAAAACAGATTTTGGTTTTTTTTCTTGATTTTTAAGTGGTTCTTGAGGCTGCCAAACGTGATGAATCCGACCCCTAGTATTTGCACTCCTCTTGGTATATATGGGGGACTGAATTAGGTCAAAGAATTACATCCAATATTGATGATTTGTAAGATTGATTATTTGATTTGGTGATAATATGCAAAGTTTCCAAATTTGCTTCAATCTTCTTCCAATCATGCCAATATTAGTTATCACGAAAATTGTACCCAATATATGTCATTTGATGATTGATTCTGATTGGAAATAAAAGAATAAATCAAATCCTCCATATTTCTTTTGATTATTCGATTTAAATTCCATTTTAAATGAATAAAAATTCAATAAAAATAGAATAAAAATCATATAATTATGGGATTGGGCTTGGACACTCTTAGTGACTTGGGGAACAAGCTTGAATCATAAAAGTTTGGGCCTCTTTGCAATAAAATTCATTTTGAACCTCATTTGCCTCATGCACCTCACCCAAAATTGCTCGATTTTGACAAGGCGTATCTCCCTCAATTTTTGAGGTATGGAAATGTTCTAGGACTTTTTAGAAACCTTAGAGAGTCCTTTATCCAATGCCTTTGGTCTCATATCAAAATCATTTTCCATTTTTATTTTATGACCTTTTGAAAAACATGTCTTTTCGTTGACTTTTGAAAAGGACTTATAATGTATGAAGCCATATCTCTTAAACCATTGACCTATGGGCTTTGATTCTTGGACCATTGGATAGAGGAATGAATTCCCTTCAAAATGAGCTTTGGTGGGAATTTTTCTGATGAAGTATGAATATTTGGTGAATTTTCAAAGTTTGGTTGACTTTTTCAGTTCATGCCCAAAATAGTAACCTTTAACTTTTGATCTTTTCTTGTATCATCATGATCAACCCTTGATCCAATGATGATTTTAGGGTTATGAGGATGTTGTTGACCTTATGGAACCACCATGAGCCATTGATTCAATGGTTTTCCTCTGAATTATTCAAACCCTAGTTTAGGACTTCTGTGTGGGAGACCGTGTTTTGGAGCTTTGTCTTTTGATTTGGCTTTATGTATGAAAAATAGCATGGGCAAATTTTGGGGTATGACAGTCACTAACATCCCAAAGTATCTCCATATAAAGTTTCAAGTCAAACAGAGCAAATTTAGTCCCTCAAATCCTGATTAGGTCAACAGTCGACTCCCAAGGGCAAAACAGTCATTATACAGTCAAAACTCAAGATATTTGGTCAACAACATTCTCATAACCCTAAAATCATCATTTGATCAAGGGTTGATCATGATGATGCAAGGAAAGATCAGAGAAGTCAAAAGCAAAGAGTTACTATTTTGGGCATGAACTAAAAAAGTCAACCAAACTTTGAAAATTCACCAAATATTCATACTTCATCAGAAAAATTCCCACCAAAGCTCATTTTGAAGGGAATTCATTCCTCTATCCAATGGCCCAAGAATCAAAGCTCACAGGTCAATGGTTTAAGAATTATGGCCTCATACATTACAGGTCCTTTTCAAAGGTCAACAAAAAGACACTTTTTTTAAAAGCTCATAAAATGAGAATGAAAAATGATTTTGATATGAGACCAAAGACATTGGTTAGAGGACTCTCTAAGGTTTCCAAAAAGTCCAAGAACACTTCCATACCTCAAGAATTGAGGGAGATACACCTTGTCAAAGTTGGGTTATTTTGTGAGGGAAATGTGAAGAGAAAAGTCCCAAAATCTAAAATCTTCCAAATGGGCCTATGATCTACTAATCCAATCTTCACTTTGAGTCCATGCACGCCCCAAAACAAGTTACCTTTTATTTTTATTTGTTTTATTATTTATTTTTATGATTTTATCAATAAAATTAAGTATATAAAACAATAAAATTAAAAGGAGATTATATTTGTTTTATTTCCAATCAAATATAATCTCATAAAGGGTAAATAAACAAATGCAAAAATCAGTGACAAAGAATGGAGTTGAGAAAGATTGAAATTGGCCCATAATAGAAAGATTTAAATCAAATTTTCCAAACAACAATTATGAAGATTTGATTGGATTTTATTCACTATGGTTGCCCTAATTCATCATCTATAAGTACTAAACAAGAGCAGACCCCTAGGGTTACAAGTTTGCAGTCCCAAAAGCTCCAAATCCGAGTGCAAAATTGAAGAAAAACTCAAATCTGTTCTTGGCGATTGAAGGGAATTCAAGGAATTTTGAAGGTACTAATACACTCCTGGATCATCACTGAGTGATTGACAATCTTCATCAAGTCCTGAGACGTCAAGAATTACGCTCAAAAGCCCCTACGGTTTGCATCTTTTTTTCGCTTTCGATTTCAATGATTAATGCCTCATTCACATGTTTAGATTGCATATATATGATTATTATTGAGTTCTGAACGTTTCTGGGCATTTGATTTTCGGTTTCTGTTCATATATCGCGAGATGCCATCATTGATAATTAGGGTTGCGTTTTGGGGGTTCCTAATTTAGGGCGAATCAGGACTTTATGCAGGTGCCATAAGGTTCGTATGATCACGACGATCACGTATATGGTTTTGTTTTTTTGTTTTGATGCTTGTACAAGGTTTTTACGTTGGCAGGTGTAATAGATATAGATTTTCTATAGCTAACTGGTAAAAAGCGCTGTAAAAAAGGTATTACAGGTTTTCCATGAAGAAGATGATTATGTGTCAACGTCCCATTTGCTTATTTCAAATTACGCGCGTTTCGTTCATTTTTACCATTTGTTTTCCAATATTATGTATTACGTATGTAAGTTTAACAGCAAAGCAAGCGTGGTCCAGTGGAGGAAAGTTCATGCAAAAGGCGTTGGAGGTCTAGGACCTGTGTTCGATCCTTGGTGGGGGTCATCCGTTATTTTTATTTTTTCTTGAGAGGTTGTCTCCACAAGATCCGGTACTCACACCATCACCTGTTACCATCATGAGCCCTCATCATCTAGCCACTGGATCACCAATGTCTTGGATCTGACGGATACAAAGCTAGAGGTGCACCATGGAATTCAGAAGTCCCTCACACTCGATTATCTCAGCTAAGTCCCTTTCTTTTATTATTGTTTTTTTTTCTATTTCAACTAAATTTTAAATATTTATTGATTTATTTCTATTTTCCTTTTGTTTAAAAATAGTTCTTTCATAAATTCTTTAGGAACTTTCTTTAAATTCTTTATTATTTATAAAAACTATTTATTTTGAACTTTCTTTTTTTTAAATAATTAATTTGATTCAATAATAATTATTATTTAATTTAATTTGTCTAATTGATTAAGCAAGTTAATATTTTTATTAAATAATCAAAAACGTATTTTACCGATTTAATTAATTAGGTAGAATACCAATAACTGATTAAATTGATATTATTTATTCTATTAATCATGATTAACTTGTACCCTAATTAGGGTTTGCGAGAATTTGTCATACACTGAAAAAATATTTCTTTGTGTATTCTCTTCAGGTTTGGCTTTACAAATACTTTCCGACTGCGCGCCACGTCAAATGCAAAGCTAAGTTCTAACCTCTCTTATTTAAATATTTATTTATTTTTTTATTTTTATTTAGTATTTTATTTAATCAGGGTTTAGTGCCCTTGTTAATGGAACTTCTCCTACACTTACTTCTTTGTTCTTTTGCCAATCCTTTAACGGTCAGGGTCAATGCTTAAAGTTTGGGGCAAACCTTTGCTTATCAACCTTCTTCAATCGAAGCTAAGTTTCTTTTACCTTTTTTATTTATTTATGGTTATTGTTACTGATTAAGGTTAACCCTGGTTATCATTTGATTTGATAATGCACTCACCCTATTTTTGTTTGCCTTTTTAGGGTTTGTTGACTGCCAAAGCTACGAGTGTTGGTAACCCTAAATCTTTTCTTCTTTTTTTTATTTTATTATTACTTATGCCAAACCCTATTAAGGGATCCGCTGGTTACAATTCCCCTCTCCTCCGCTGGTTTCATCTTCCCCCTTCCCTTTATTGCTTTATATACTGCGTGGTTAGTAAAATAGGGAGTGGCAACCTTAAACTGACTAGAATAATTAATTACAAGATAATATATTTTGAATTGAATCACGTGATTGATGCACACACGCACGCTTTTTGGGTAACCCTCTCTGTTGCCTGTTGCCTTGTTGCCTATTGCCTTTGTGTTTTTGCAGAATAAGCCACGTCCCTCGAATTCGAAGATACCTCAGCCATGTTGCCTCGATAAAAAGGTCACGACCCTAAATGATGCTGCCTTCGATACACAAATGACCTCGACCCTCGGATGTTGCCTACGGAAAAAGGCTGAGGTATCTTCTGGCTGCCTACGAAAAATGGCTTATTCTGATCCTTGCCTTAGACTACCTGCCCTTCTATGGCATGGGACAGTCTTATGGCAAAGGATGCTTCGATGACCCTTCAACCTCCAAACGAAAGGCTTCCTGCCCTCTTATGGCAAGGATAGACCCTTTCATTTTGAAAGGATAAAAAGAGACCTATTATCTGAGTTTAAGGTAATTGCCCCTAATTGCCTTGCAATGCTCAAACTTTCATTATATTCTTTCTCATAATTTTTCAAAAGGGCAACGCTCATTTACGAGCTAAAGTCCCTATCTCTTTCATCTACATTTTCTAAACAAACGAGCAAGCAAAGCAATTAAGAGCCCATGGAAAACCATGGATGCAAAGGATGCCTTACACCTTCCCTTTGCATAAATTACCCCCCGAACTCAGTTTTCTTAAAAGGTTTTTTTCTGTTTCTTTTTGCCTTTCCGAATATTGTTTGGATAAAATAAAAGTCGGTGGCGACTCTTGCTTACCGCGACATTACGATCGATGAAAAGTCAGTTCACCGTATTACAGAACTGGCGACTCTGCTGGGGACTAATTTCGATAAAAGAGGGGTTACCTTAAAAGTTTAGGATTCACCTTAAATGTTTTCTATTGTTTGCTTTGTTTGCTTTAATTTTGCAGGGCTGTTTTGGGTATTCTGTTGTGTGAAAGATCCTAACCCGGATCTGAGTACCTTAGGTATATGGCATGAGATCAAGGAGACTGCACAGCGTATACTGATGTGGTTGATCTGATGGCCATCGTTAGTGTGACACATTGGTTTGTCCTGGTGTTCCTTGGGATCCGACCTGAGGAAATGCTTGGCTGCCGCGTGGTGTCATTAAGCACTAATTCGCCCTTAGAACCTTAGTCGAACTTGACTTTGGCCTTTTAGAAAGTAGCGAGATGGCTGGCTTTGGTTCCGACTGAAGTTGGTTGATACTCGAAGCTACACTCATATGGACTGGACTTTCAGGACCTTTTCGGTTGGCGATTCGATTGCCGAACTGAGATAAGCGCCTTCGAGAAAGGTCAATGATATGAGCTCCCTAGAACCCGATCTTTATATAGGACAGGTTTGAACCGACTAAACTTCAGGGGGAGGGTACGCACCTCTGGACTACATGCAAGCCTAACCTTAAGGCAAAATTGTGTGACTTGTTTGTGTTTGTTATTTACTTGACATCATGACATCATAAACATCATAAGCATCATAACATCATGACTAACCATTCGAGGACCAAGGAATTCATCTTTGTTCTGTTTTGTAGGTCATGGAGACTAGAAACACCATTCGAGTTAACTTTGTGAAGATACCTTCCGAACTGAAAGAATTGGTATTAGAGATTCCTGGAGGTTCCCGATTCTCTGAAAGACATGGTCTCTTGCCCAGTTTAGTTACTTCAGGTTTTGACGAAGAAATGATGAGTGTACTATTTCAATTCTTCGATCCCGAGCATCATTGCTTTACTTTCCCAGATTATCAGTTGGTACCTACCATGGAGGAGTTTGCTGACATACTTGGACTCACTATCCGAGATCAGATTCCGTTCACTGGTTTGGAAGAGACTCCAAAATTGGAAGTCATCGCTCCTGCTCTACATCTTAAAAAGTCTGATATTGAGGGCCATTGGGAAACCAGAAGTGGAGTCAAGGGATTCCTCGCTAAGTTCTTACTTGGGAAAGCTCGCATGTTTCTGAAGTCCATGAGTTATCAAGCCTTCGAAGACATATTAGCATTACTCATCTATGGTTTGGTGTTGTTCCCTAATCCTGATCAGTTCATTGATGTGCACGCCATAAAGATATTTCTGACACGCAATCCAGTTCCTACCTTGCTTGGAGATATCCTACACTCTCTTCACACTCGTACTATGAAGAAGCGAGGGACTCTTATGTGTTGCATACCTTTGTTATCTAAGTGGTTTATTTCGCACTTGCCTCGCTCAGTAATGAGGAACGACCAAAGGTTGAAATGGCACAAGAGAATAATGTCACTTTCACATTCTGATATCCGTTGGCTGTCTTTATCCAAGGAGAGTTTCACCATGATCGACCGTTGTGGACAATATCCTAATGTGCCTTTACTTGGCATACGAGGGGGTATCACTTATAATCCTTGCTTGGCTTTACGACAATTTGGTTACGCTCGAAGAGATGGCCCTCACCATATGCTTATACAAGGGATTGTGTTTGATTATGAAGATGATACTCAGAATCACCGCCGGAAGTTCATACGAGCTTGGGATATGGTAAATAGAGTTGATAACAAAAGCTTGGGACAAAGAAACTCCATTCCTTTGGGGCCTTATCTTAGATGGGTGCGCACTCGTGCTCAACGTCTCGTCATGCCTTATCCATATGTCCTACCTGTGATAGTAGAGCCCGATTGCGAGGAAAAAGTTCCTCAAGTTATTGCTCATCCAGACATGCCAACTGACATCGAAGAATTAAAGAGATCTTGGATTCAATTAAAGGAAGAAAGAGACACTTTCGAAGCTCAGTTTCGTGCTAAAGAAAAGAAAGTATTAGAGCTCACAAGGCTACTTCAAGCGGAGCAAGGCATCAACAACTTCATTGGTTCAAAGAGGAAGCGTCCATGGGAGACCTGAAGAATTTATCTTTTCTAAGTTTTATTTTATTTTCTAGTTTTATACTTTCCTTATTGTAAAAGACAACAATAAAACAATTTACAATTACTTTCTCTTAATTATTATTAATAAAATTTCCTTTTGTTTTGTTTTAAACAAATTTGAATTCTAAAGGTCCTCGAAACATTGCATATGCATAATCATATCATTCATAAACATCGCATCGCAGGTTTCATAAAATCAAATGCCTCATCTTTGTGCTGTTTATTTCAGTAACAAAGATGAATCTCGAACAATCTTTGAAGAATCTCCAAGCTCAGAACAACCAGTTCCGGAAAATAATCTTTCACTTGGCCAAGGGGCAAGAAGAATTAAAGGCACTTCTGTCCGAGAAGGAGAAGGACCAACAAAGGGGGCAAGGTGTGCAAGATAAATGGAAGTCCAAGCCTAAGCGGTCATTCACTCTGTTACCCATGCCGCTGTCTCAAGCTCTGCAACAACTGCTCAATCAGAACTTGATAACTCTATTGCCTCCATATTCACTTCCTGCTAATCCCACTCCTGGGTACAAGTACCATGCAAGATGTGCTTATCATTCAAACAGTCCCGGTCACGATACAGAGGATTGTGGACCATTGAAGCACATGATCCAAGACCTCATTGATTGCAAGATCATTGACGTCATTTCACCTGAGAAACCTCATATGGCCAATACTGGGTACAATCGGAAAGGTCACAATGAACCCAACCAATCTGAGGGGACAATTCTGACCTTTACACCATTTCCACAACAAGGACACAAGTCAGATACACCCAAGCGCCAATTCGCAAAGATCAATATGACTCTGGCCGAAGCGTTGCAACAATTGCTGAAGAAAGGGCTAATCACTTTGAAGGACCCTCCGAGGAATCCTAGTACTTCCTCTTCTCGTTATAATCCTAATGCAAGGTGTGCGTATCACTCTGATAGTCCTGGACATGACACTAATAACTGTTGGACACTGAAGAATAAGATCCAAGACTTAATCGATGACAAAATCATTGACTGCCAGTCTCCTGAGGAACCTCACGTTGTGTACGACCAGAAAGATCACAATGAACCCAACCAATTTGTGGGGACAATTCTGACCTCTACATTAGCTCCGCAACAAAGACGCAAGTCGAATACATCTAAACGCCAGTTTACAAAGATCAACATGTCACTGGCTCAGGCATTACAACATTTGTTGAGAAAGAACTTGATCACTGTGAGGGGCCCTCCTGTAAAGCCCAACACTTCCGCTCCCAGCTATAAGCCCAATGCGAGGTGCGCATACCACTCCAATAGCCCTGGACATGATACAAATGATTGTTGGCCATTGAAGAACAAGATTCAAGACATGATCGATGCTGGTGAAATTGAATTCCCTCATCCCCAGACTCCTATAGTGATCCCTGCTCCCAGGCACAATCACGACAAGAATGATTAATGTCATAGTGGATGAACTTCAGATCATTAGATTTACTTTCATTTGCAATTTCTATTCTGTTTGTTTAAACATTCAAATTATGATAGACATTATTTGTTTTAATAATCATCATCAGTGCATTGCATATATTTGTCTTGAATAAATTATTTCGTTATCACTCATTTTAAATTATGTCTTTATTCTGCATATGTTTTTGTGATACTCAACTCCTGCTAAAGTTGTATACCTTTTGAGGGAGGATGACGAAAACGATACCGCAACCTTATACAGTATGCTTTTGAACGGACTATGTTGACGATGTACAGGCATTGTTTCAATTCCTAAACAGTGGAGATATAAGGATGTTAATCCCTCGTTAACCCCTTTGAGCCTAAGAAGTAGAAGTTTCTTTCTTGTGCTAATTAAAAACCTTGATCGTGACCTGGGGCAGGGTAGTTCTCAGTTAATTTGGTTGTGCATTCTATTTTAAGAGAATCATTCAGTACACCTTTCAACAAAGGTTTCAATCACAAGCGTTCATCCGCACACATCAAAGAAGTGTTGGAGATGTCAATCAAAAGACAATGACGGTTCATCAATCATCAAACAAGGCAGTCAATATCTTTCAAAAAGGAAAAATGGAAGAAACATATATACAAAGAAAAGCCTGCTAAGTCAAAAATCAAAAAGAAGACTTAGGCAAAAATCAAGGCGTCCCGCTGACTGTAAGCTCAAAAGAGACAGTTCAGGCAAAAGTTAGGGACATCAAAAAGATGAAAAAAAAGAAGTCAATAAATTCTTGAACAACTCAAAGTTGTGACTACCAAAAGGAAGAAGTGACTGCCATCTCAAAAGTTCTCTCCGCTTGTGAACCATCATCATTATCAAAGGTGCAAATCCAAAAGTCTCTTGGAACCTGAATGCATAAGCTGAATCAACTGAGCTTAGGATTGAAGAATCATCACGAAGAGGGGTGGGTACAATCAAATTTTGAGCCATTATCCTTTGTTTCTTAAAACCGTGAACCAAGCCACGTTACAACCCTTGAAAGTCCTAATTGAAGCATGGTTAGTTCGAAAGCATACTGTCACCAAAAGGGTATCCTGACTCCTTAAGGTTTACCAAAAATGCCAAGTTGATGCCACGTTTTTACAAACGGCACGTTGTTATAAATATCATGTTCTTACAAATGTCATGTTTTTACATCTCCAGTTTTAATGTCTTTCAAAAACTCAAGACAGACGTATGCATTGCATCTCATGAATTCATTATTAAACATATTCTGCTACATAATTTCAAAATGTTAGCATCAGAATAAACTTGCACAGGGTATGGCTAATGACTGAAGGTTATCCCGATAAACAAAATTACTCCAAGAAGCCATGTCTCTTACGTATACAAGGGGCATGACATGTTTTGTCCAATCAATCTGGGGCAATCAAGTCAAGATTCCGAGAATCTCTCATGGATGCTCGAACAATCAGGGGCATGTATCCAAGTATATCTAAAGCCACTCCCCAATCAACATGGGACATTGTCTTGAGTCTATGATTACTGGGGGCATATCGCCCAGAGTGAACATCTCATAAAGTCCTCGCGAGGCGAATCTTTCCAAAGTTCCTGCTAACTGGGGCAAATCTATGCAAGTCCAGTTCAACATCTTGATCAATACTCAGTGGCGTGTCCTGAATCAAGTAGTAAGTTACTATGATACTGGGGGCAACTTTCAAGACACCCACATCTCCCTACAGAGCCACGTTCATAAGATCATATCCCCACCGAAGAAGATATCTTCAAACATACTCGTCCCGACAAAGACATGGCTCCCCAACAGAGCTTACATCTTCAACACTGTCGCTCTCCTCTAACATGATTTATCAATATCTTTATCACCAATCAGGGAACATCAAGTCACTGATCATCTCCAAGCAGAAATCATAAATTCCCAGCTGAGCATCTTCAAGACAAGATCAGACAGTACAATTACAAGGACATAAAGATCTACTTCCTTAATCAAAGACAACATAAATCATATTCACATATCATATGTCATAAACATATTCATACATTGCATACATTACCTCATAATGAACTCATACATAACATGCAAAAGCTCTCATTTATTTTGAGGGATTCATTACATAACCCATGCATCATGACATTGCATAAAGATTAACCTTACCTTTTTCAGAATACAGGTACCGACAAATGAACGAAATCTCCAACTTTCCAAGATCTAATTCAGCTACTACGAATGGTACTGACACGATCAACGCTCGAAGATCTAAGTCATTTACCACGAACGGTAATGACACGATCACTTTCAAAGTCTAATTCAGCTACTACGAACAGTACTGACACGACAAAAGATCTAATTCGGTTACTACGAACGGTACTGACACGGTCAACTCTCAGAGATCTAATTCTATCATCACGAACGGTGTAGACACGGTCACTGACCTTCTCAATCTAATTCAGTTACTACGAACGGTACTGACACGACAGAAGATCTAATTCAGATACTACGAACGGTACTGACACGATCAAATTTCAGAGGTCTAATTCTATCATCACGAACGGTGTAGACACGATCACTGACGTCCACGGTCTAATTCAGTTACTACGAACGGTGCTGACACGACAAGAGAGTCTAATTCTATCATCACGAACGATGTAGACACGATTATCTCTCCAAAAGATCTAATTCATTTACTACGAACGGTAATGACACGATCAACGCGCAAACGAAATTTCTCAAACCTCAAACTACCGGATGGCATCTTTAAAGCCCATCTCCGACAAAAGTCCCTACTTCAACTAGGGCAAATTTCTTGGTATTCTAGTGTTCAATCACCTTCCACCTTCAGATACCGACTGGCATACAAACCACTCTACATCTTCAGGTTTAAGATAATTAAACAGGGGCAGCTGTCATACCCCAAAATTTGCCCATACTCTTCTCCTGCACAAAACCAAATCAAAACACAATGCTCCTAAAACACACTCCCCTATACAAGGCTCTGAACTAGGGTTTGAATAATTCAGAGGAAAATCATTGAATCAATAGCTCAAGGTGGTTCCATAGGGTCACTAACATCCCAAAGTATCTCCATATAAAGTTTCAAGTCAAACAGAGCAAATTTAGTCCCTCAAATCCTGATTAGGTCAACAGTCGACTCCCAAGGGCAAAACAGTCATTATACAGTCAAAACTCAAGATATTTGGTCAACAACATTCTCATAACCCTAAAATCATCATTTGATCAAGGGTTGATCATGATGATGCAAGGAAAGATCAGAGAAGTCAAAAGCAAAGAGTTACTATTTTGGGCATGAACTAAAAAAGTCAACCAAACTTTGAAAATTCACCAAATATTCATACTTCATCAGAAAAATTCCCACCAAAGCTCATTTTGAAGGGAATTCATTCCTCTATCCAATGGCCCAAGAATCAAAGCTCACAGGTCAATGGTTTAAGAATTATGGCCTCATACATTACAGGTCCTTTTCAAAGGTCAACAAAAAGACACTTTTTTTAAAAGCTCATAAAATGAGAATGAAAAATGATTTTGATATGAGACCAAAGACATTGGTTAGAGGACTCTCTAAGGTTTCCAAAAAGTCCAAGAACACTTCCATACCTCAAGAATTGAGGGAGATACACCTTGTCAAAGTTGGGTTATTTTGTGAGGGAAATGTGAAGAGAAAAGTCCCAAAATCTAAAATCTTCCAAATGGGCCTATGATCTACTAATCCAATCTTCACTTTGAGTCCATGCACGCCCCAAAACAAGTTACCTTTTATTTTTATTTGTTTTATTATTTATTTTTATGATTTTATCAATAAAATTAAGTATATAAAACAATAAAATTAAAAGGAGATTATATTTGTTTTATTTCCAATCAAATATAATCTCATAAAGGGTAAATAAACAAATGCAAAAATCAGTGACAAAGAATGGAGTTGAGAAAGATTGAAATTGGCCCATAATAGAAAGATTTAAATCAAATTTTCCAAACAACAATTATGAAGATTTGATTGGATTTTATTCACTATGGTTGCCCTAATTCATCATCTATAAGTACTAAACAAGAGCAGACCCCTAGGGTTACAAGTTTGCAGTCCCAAAAGCTCCAAATCCGAGTGCAAAATTGAAGAAAAACTCAAATCTGTTCTTGGCGATTGAAGGGAATTCAAGGAATTTTGAAGGTACTAATACACTCCTGGATCATCACTGAGTGATTGACAATCTTCATCAAGTCCTGAGACGTCAAGAATTACGCTCAAAAGCCCCTACGGTTTGCATCTTTTTTTCGCTTTCGATTTCAATGATTAATGCCTCATTCACATGTTTAGATTGCATATATATGATTATTATTGAGTTCTGAACGTTTCTGGGCATTTGATTTTCGGTTTCTGTTCATATATCGCGAGATGCCATCATTGATAATTAGGGTTGCGTTTTGGGGGTTCCTAATTTAGGGCGAATCAGGACTTTATGCAGGTGCCATAAGGTTCGTATGATCACGACGATCACGTATATGGTTTTGTTTTTTTGTTTTGATGCTTGTACAAGGTTTTTACGTTGGCAGGTGTAATAGATATAGATTTTCTATAGCTAACTGGTAAAAAGCGCTGTAAAAAAGGTATTACAGGTTTTCCATGAAGAAGATGATTATGTGTCAACGTCCCATTTGCTTATTTCAAATTACGCGCGTTTCGTTCATTTTTACCATTTGTTTTCCAATATTATGTATTACGTATGTAAGTTTAACAGCAAAGCAAGCGTGGTCCAGTGGAGGAAAGTTCATGCAAAAGGCGTTGGAGGTCTAGGACCTGTGTTCGATCCTTGGTGGGGGTCATCCGTTATTTTTATTTTTTCTTGAGAGGTTGTCTCCACAAGATCCGGTACTCACACCATCACCTGTTACCATCATGAGCCCTCATCATCTAGCCACTGGATCACCAATGTCTTGGATCTGACGGATACAAAGCTAGAGGTGCACCATGGAATTCAGAAGTCCCTCACACTCGATTATCTCAGCTAAGTCCCTTTCTTTTATTATTGTTTTTTTTTCTATTTCAACTAAATTTTAAATATTTATTGATTTATTTCTATTTTCCTTTTGTTTAAAAATAGTTCTTTCATAAATTCTTTAGGAACTTTCTTTAAATTCTTTATTATTTATAAAAACTATTTATTTTGAACTTTCTTTTTTTTAAATAATTAATTTGATTCAATAATAATTATTATTTAATTTAATTTGTCTAATTGATTAAGCAAGTTAATATTTTTATTAAATAATCAAAAACGTATTTTACCGATTTAATTAATTAGGTAGAATACCAATAACTGATTAAATTGATATTATTTATTCTATTAATCATGATTAACTTGTACCCTAATTAGGGTTTGCGAGAATTTGTCATACACTGAAAAAATATTTCTTTGTGTATTCTCTTCAGGTTTGGCTTTACAAATACTTTCCGACTGCGCGCCACGTCAAATGCAAAGCTAAGTTCTAACCTCTCTTATTTAAATATTTATTTATTTTTTTATTTTTATTTAGTATTTTATTTAATCAGGGTTTAGTGCCCTTGTTAATGGAACTTCTCCTACACTTACTTCTTTGTTCTTTTGCCAATCCTTTAACGGTCAGGGTCAATGCTTAAAGTTTGGGGCAAACCTTTGCTTATCAACCTTCTTCAATCGAAGCTAAGTTTCTTTTACCTTTTTTATTTATTTATGGTTATTGTTACTGATTAAGGTTAACCCTGGTTATCATTTGATTTGATAATGCACTCACCCTATTTTTGTTTGCCTTTTTAGGGTTTGTTGACTGCCAAAGCTACGAGTGTTGGTAACCCTAAATCTTTTCTTCTTTTTTTTATTTTATTATTACTTATGCCAAACCCTATTAAGGGATCCGCTGGTTACAATTCCCCTCTCCTCCGCTGGTTTCATCTTCCCCCTTCCCTTTATTGCTTTATATACTGCGTGGTTAGTAAAATAGGGAGTGGCAACCTTAAACTGACTAGAATAATTAATTACAAGATAATATATTTTGAATTGAATCACGTGATTGATGCACACACGCACGCTTTTTGGGTAACCCTCTCTGTTGCCTGTTGCCTTGTTGCCTATTGCCTTTGTGTTTTTGCAGAATAAGCCACGTCCCTCGAATTCGAAGATACCTCAGCCATGTTGCCTCGATAAAAAGGTCACGACCCTAAATGATGCTGCCTTCGATACACAAATGACCTCGACCCTCGGATGTTGCCTACGGAAAAAGGCTGAGGTATCTTCTGGCTGCCTACGAAAAATGGCTTATTCTGATCCTTGCCTTAGACTACCTGCCCTTCTATGGCATGGGACAGTCTTATGGCAAAGGATGCTTCGATGACCCTTCAACCTCCAAACGAAAGGCTTCCTGCCCTCTTATGGCAAGGATAGACCCTTTCATTCTGAAAGGATAAAAAGAGACCTATTATCTGAGTTTAAGGTAATTGCCCCTAATTGCCTTGCAATGCTCAAACTTTCATTATATTCTTTCTCATAATTTTTCAAAAGGGCAACGCTCATTTACGAGCTAAAGTCCCTATCTCTTTCATCTACATTTTCTAAACAAACGAGCAAGCAAAGCAATTAAGAGCCCATGGAAAACCATGGATGCAAAGGATGCCTTACACCTTCCCTTTGCATAAATTACCCCCCGAACTCAGTTTTCTTAAAAGGTTTTTTTCTGTTTCTTTTTGCCTTTCCGAATATTGTTTGGATAAAATAAAAGTCGGTGGCGACTCTTGCTTACCGCGACATTACGATCGATGAAAAGTCAGTTCACCGTATTACAGACTACACGATAAAAACCTCCACAAGTCTTAAATCAACCGCATACAATTCTCTTCCATATTTGGTCTTTTTTATTCGGGACACGAAATATTGCGCTATGTTAAGCAGATCGCCAAGTGATTTATGTAGAAATCACCCTACAACGAGGCCGGTCAAAACTTTATGTGCTAATGCATGCGAGAAGAACGATATGTAGATCGCCTTCCGAAAGCAATACCGCACGAAAAGAAAAAATGGTGAGTGATCTAGTCTTCACCAATAATCCATAAGAATTCTCAAGGCATTAAGACTTTCATCGACCAAAATAAAAAGAAGTAAAAGATGGAACCACATTAAAGGCTCCTTTCATCCATAATTTCAATCACTTAATATTGCGGATTTGGATTCTCATCCTATCGACGCCCTAAGTCCATTGAAATTAGAGAGAAATTAGGCCTCTAACTTGTGATTCAAAGAAAATATCAAAAGAATGGAGTAGAAGATGAGTTAGAACAAAAAACAAGTCAAAAACCACAAAAAACAGCATTCTGCTCAGTGTAAATCGATTTGCACAGAGTGTAAATCGATTTGCACAACTCTGTTTTCAAAATCTGCGCAGTTTTTCAGTTGTGTAAATTGATTTGCACAAGATGTAAATCGATTTGCACAACACAGTTTTCAAAAAAACAGCAAATAAAGAGAAGAAAACTTGTTTAAACATAAAACCAAACACCTTGTGATCTTGGATCAATTTGTGCACGAAAATGCATCAAGTAAGCAAGCAAATCTCATCAATATAGCACCAAAGGTGCATCAAGCATAAACAACAATGGATCACATCTTGAATTATGGAATGGATCTAGAATTTTACCAAATCTTTCACAAACTTTGAATCTTCTTCAAGAACACACAACCACAAGCCTTGATCTCTCACAATTGATGAAGAAAAGTAGTGTTTAAGTTGAGGTTTAGCTCTAAATTAGTGAAGTTCAAGATGTGACTCACTAATTTGTGTGGAAGAAAAAGAGCTTTGAGTGATGGGTTTGGAAGAGATGAGGAGAGAATTTGCAATAAGTTTCTTGGCTATCAAAGCTTGAAAAATGAAGAGGGGAGTGCCTCAATTTATAGCACTTAGGCTTGGGAAATTTTGTGGCTTGGAGTTAGGATTGGAAAATAGAATTAGGCTTGGAAAAGTGATTTGGAGCCAAAAATGAAATCCAATGGTCTTGATGCAATCACATGAGGGTACATGATTAGATGATGTAGGAAATCAAATGTAAGAACCAAGTCATGCTTCCCATGCTTGCAAATGATGTCAACACTTCAAAAAGCTGAAATTTGCCTTGATTTTTCCAAATTCGTGCTGGTGCAATCGATTTGCACATTATGCAAATCTATTTACATGGCTGAAAAAGGCAAAATCTGGGGCAAACACAGTTATGCAAATCGATTGCTGTCTTATGCAAATCGATTTGCACTGATGGCAGAAGCAAATCTGGTGCAGAAACAGTTGTGTAAATCGATTTACACCTTATGCAAATCGATTTGCACAGTGAAAATGTTGAAAAATGCTCCTTTGATGGGTATTTTGACTTGGTACCTACAAAACACAAACATACAAGAGCACAAGGCAATATTTTTTGGTATTTTGGTTAGTAAAGGAATATATACAAACTAAAACATGGGTGCTCGATGATTCCTTTGCAGATGAATTGAGCACAGCATTGCAAGTAGAGATCTAGGTTAAAACTTCTTGATTGATGATTGGTATGCAAATGATGTGTGATCTTAGGGTCAAAAATTGGGGTATGACAGATGCCCCTATTTAAGTTTCTTCGATTTGGAGATACGATGATTGGAAATCTTCGTTTTGACAAAAATCGAAGAGACTTAAATATATAAAACACAATTTTTGATCCTAAGATGCAATGCAATGTTAATGAATACATGTGATGATAATAAAGCATGACAACACTGGGGAGTAACAAGTTATCCACTGGGGAAAACAAATGTCTTGCTATAACTCCGCTGGGGAAGGCCAGACTTTGTTGGAGAGACGGAACTTTGGTGGGAAAAGAAACTTCTCTAGGGAAGACACTTCGCGTCAGAGAGGTTATAGCATCCTCTTTCACTGGGGATGAGAAAAGGGGATCATCCTCTTTCACTGGGGATGAGAAAGTATGCATCAGAATGCCAATCTTCTGTTAACAGAAATCACACCATCGTACCACTGATAATATGAAGAGATGCACCGCCGTACTACTGACGATAACACATACCAACGTTCCACTGAAGGCATGAAGAGATATATACCACCGTACCACTGATGATATAGAAAGAGATGATTCATCGACGTACCACTGACGATAACACAAACCAACGTTCCCCTGAAGGCATGAAGAGATATATACCACCGTACCACTGATGATATAGAAAGAGATGATTCATCGACGTACCACTGACGATGAGAGAGATGTACCGCCGTACCACTGACGATAACACGTACCAACGTTCCACTGAAGGTATGAAGAAATATACCACCGTACCATTGATGATATGAAGAGATATACCACCGTACCACTGATGATATGAAAAGAGATAATTCATCGACGTACCACTGACGATGACGCACACCAACGTCCCACTGAAGGTATTAAAGAGATATACATCGACGTACCACTGACGATGAAGATAACAAAATACACCAACGTTCCACTGAAGGTGAACTACCAACGTCCCACTGGAGGTAGAAAGAGATGTATCGCCGTACCACTAACGATAACACATACCAACGTTCCACTGAAGGTATTGAAGAGAAATACATCGACGTACCACTGACGATGAAGATAACAAAATACACCAACGTCCCACTGAAGGTGAACTACCAACGTCCCACTGGAGGTAGAAAGAGATATATACCACCGTACCACTGATGATATAGAAGAAATGATTCATCGACGTACCACTGACGATGAAAGAGATGGTGTACGAAGATGACATAATCAAGCATGTCCCAAGCTGAACACCAGAGCAGAAACTGCTATCAATCTTTTGATGGCTTCAGAATATATGCTGCCCAACACTAGGGAACATTGAAGCTAGGAGAACACAATGGTTGATTTCTACACCATATTCGAACCAGGCCAAAGGTGCATTGAGCGGAATACATTCTTCTGCATATGAATACATCAACATATCCATTCCTTGTAATGCACTCATGAATCAAAGTAAAAATTCTTTTATAATTTTCAAAAGGATTTTGTTGAAATCAATTTTCTCTTTGTTTCAAAAATTACTATCAACAATAAATGACATTTTGAGAGATATGAAAGAAATAAGATTGCCAAATAAAAGGTAAAGGCTCAAACTTTTTTAATAGAATGGTAGCCTGCAAAAGGCAAGACCCCATGGATTATTACAAAGTTTGGAAAGTGGTAATTTTGTGGAAAAGGTACATTGAAATGTAATGACCCCATCCTCTCTCTCAACTGGGAATTTCTGAGCAAAGGCTTCCGTTGAAAAGTGTTGAACTTCTTCATGATAAACAAATGACTACTGATGATCAAGTCTTGTCTGATGTAGTTACTTGCCATGAATCCCTAACTTTTGCCTGGACCGCCCTTTCGGGTTTTCAGTCCACCGGGTATTTTATTCTGTTTATGTCTCTAATTTTTGCCTGGACCGCCCTTTCGGGTTTTCAATCCACCGAGACGCTCTTTTTTGCCTAAGCCGCCCTTTCGGGTTTTCGACTTAGCGAGCTGTTCTTTTATTATTTAGGCGAAGTATTTCTTGACTACATCAGCATTCACGGGACGTGGGAGCTCTTCTCCATCCATAGTTGCAAGAATTAATGCGCCGCCAGAGAAGGCTTTCTTAACAACATATGGTCCTTCAAAATTAGGAGTCCACTTGCCCCTTGAATCGGAGGTAAAAGACAAGATCCTTTTGAGCACGAGGTCGCCTTCTCTGAATACACGAGGTCGAACCTTCTTATCAAAAGCTTTCTTCATTCTTTTCTGGTACAACTGACCATGGCATAAAGCCGTCATTCTCTTTTCTTCTATCAAATTCAATTGATCAAACCTGCTCTGACACCATTCAGCCTCATACAACTTGGTTTCCATTAAAATTCTCAATGATGGAATCTCAACCTCAACGGGGAGCACTGCTTCCATACCATAAACCAAAGAAAAGGGAGTTGCCCCTGTTGAAGTACGAACAGATGTACGGTACCCATGCAAAGCAAATGGGAGCATCTCATGCCAGTCCTTGTACGTAACAACCATCTTTTGTACAATCTTCTTAATATTCTTATTTGCTGCTTCAACAGCTCCATTCATCTTTGGCCTATAAGGCGAAGAGTTGTGGTGATCAATTTTGAAACTTTCACACAGTTCTCTCATCATGCTGTTGTTCAGATTCGAGCCATTATCAATAATGATCTTGCTCGGTACACCATATCTGCAGATGATGTTGTTCTTGATAAATCTGACCACAACTTGCTTTGTCACATTAGCATATGAAGCAGCTTCTACCCACTTGGTGAAGTAATCGATTGCTACCAGGATGAATCGATGTCCATTCGAAGCCTTGGGTTCAATCATGCCAATCATATCAATACCCCACATAGAGAAAGGCCATGGAGAAGAAATAACATTGAGAAGTGTCGGAGGCACATGAATCTTGTCAGCATACACCTGACACTTGTGACACTTCTTTACAAATTTGTAGCAATCAGATTCCATTGTCAGCCAATAGTAACCTGCTCTAAGCATCTTTTTAGCCATCGAATGTCCATTCGCATGAGTACCAAAAGAACCTTCATGGATTTCATGCATCAACATGTCTGCTTCGTGTCTATCCACGCATCTGAGCAAAACCATGTCATAATTCCTTTTATACAAAACATCAGCATTGATGAAGAAACTGCCAGCCAATCTCCTCAAAGTTTTCTTATCTTTATTTGATGCCCCAAGTGGGTACTCTTGAGTCTGAAGGAAGTGCTTAATATCGAAATACCAAGGCTTCTCATCTGTTGCTTCCTCTACTGCAAATACATGAGCAGGTCTATCAAGACGCCTGATTGTAATTTGAGGTTCCTCATTATGGAAATTCACCTTGTACATGGAAGACAATGTGGCTAATGCATCAGCCATCTGATTCTCATCTCGAGGGATGTGGTGGAATTCAACTTTGTTGAAGAATGTCAATAACCTTCTGGCGTAATCTTTGTAAGGAATTAAACCAGGATGACGAGTTTCCCATTCTCCTTTAATCTGATTAATCACAAGCGCAGAATCTCCATAAACATCAAGAATCTTAATTCTCAGATTAATGGCCTCTTCCAGTCCCATGATGCAAGCTTCATACTCAGCAATATTATTTGTACAGTCAAAACATATCCTTGCAGTGAAAGGAACATGTGATCCATGTGGAGTGATGATAATGGCGCCAATTCCATGGCCATGAACATTAGAAGCTCCATCAAAAATTAAACTCCACTTGGATTCAGGATCTGGCCCTTCTTCTGGCAATGGTTCATCCCAATCTTGAGATCTCAAATACATTATATCTTCATCTGGGAAGTCCATTCTGATAGATTGATGATCATCAATTGGTTGGTGAGCGAGATACTCTTCCAACACACTTCCTTTCACAGCTTTCTGAGCTCGATATTCAATATCATATTCTGATAACAACATTTGCCAGCGAGCGATCCTTCCAGTTAATGCAGGTTTCTCAAATACATACTTGATTGGATCCATTTTGGAAATCAATAGGGTGGTGTGGTTCAACATATACTGTCTCAGTCGGCGAGTAGCCCACACCAAAGCACAGCAAGTTTTCTCAAGCAGCGAGTATCTTGTTTCGCACTCGGTAAACTTTTTGCTAAGGTAGTATATTGCATACTCTTTTCGACCAGACTCGTCATGCTGACCCAACACGCATCCCATTGAATTCTCAAGCACTGTAAGATACATAATCAAAGGCCTTCCCTCAGCTGGAGGGAGCAAAATGGGAGGTTCAAGCAGATATTCTTTGATGTTGTCGAAAGCTTTCTGACAATCCTCATTCCACACACATCCCTGATTTTTCTTTAACAACTTGAAGATTGGCTCACAGGTAGCAGTCATATTGGAAATGAACCTGGAGATATAATTCAAACGTCCGAGGAAACCTCTCACTTGTTTCTCAGTCTTTGGTGCTGGCATTTCCTGAATTGCTTTGACTTTATCAGGATCTACTTCAATTCCTCTCTGACTGACAATGAAACCCAATAATTTTCCAGAACGGACACCAAAAGTGCATTTGTTTGGATTTAAGCAGAGACGATACTTTCTCAAACGCTGAAACAAATTTAAAAGATCTTCCATGTGCCCCTCCTCTGACTGGGACTTGGCAATCATGTCATCCACATAAACCTCAATTTCTTTGTGCATCATATCATGGAAAAGAGTAGTCATGGCCCTCTGATATATCGCACCAGCATTCTTCAACCCAAAAGGCATCACTTTGTAACAGAATGTCCCCCATGGTGTAATAAAGGTTGTCTTTTCCATGTCTTCAGGTGCCATCTTAATCTGGTTGTATCCTGAAAAACCATCCATAAAGGAGAAAACTTCAAACTTTGCAGTGCTATCTACCAACATATCAATGTGAGGTAGAGGAAAATCATCTTTCGGACTGGCTTTATTCAAATCTCTATAATCAACACACATGCGAACTTTTCCGTCTTTCTTCGGAACGGGCACGATATTGGCAATCCATTGAGGATATACAGAAGTGACAAGGAAACCTGCATCTATCTGTTTCAAGACCTCATTCTTAATCTTTTCTGCCATATCAGGATGACTCCTTCTTAACTTTTGCTTGACAGGAGGACATTCTGGTTTCAACGGCAAACGATGCTCCACAATATCTGTGTCCAACCCAGGCATATCTTGGTAGGACCACGCAAAAATGTCAACATACTCTTTAAAAAGCTCTACCATCCTCTTCTTAACATCTTGACCAAGCAGTGCCCCAATCTTGACTTCCTTTTTATCCTCTTCAGAACCCAAGTTGATGACTTCTAATGGCTCTTTATACGGCTGAATGGTGTCTTCCTCGTGCTCAAGCAGTCGGGAAATCTCATCAGGAATACATTCATCACTCTCTTCTTCCGCCTCATACACAGGACACTCGAAGTTGGGAGAGGGCGCAGGGTCATTACTTTCAACGGTTTTATTGATTAATCTGCACAAGTGATTATTATTTCAGAAAAAAGGAAAGATATATGCAAACATGTAATCGTGCAGATTATGGAAAAAAAATGAAACATTTTTAAGGTTTTTGGTGTTACCACTTTCCAGAAAAAGCAAAAAGATAAAAAGCATTTATATGCAGAAACAAAATGACTTTTATTGATGATTTTAATGTTTAAAACAAACAGAAAACAGCCCCAACAACTTCACTTTCATCTTGGGCAGAATGAAAGGATTTTGAAAAACATAAAAGCAAATTACTTTGAGACATGAGTACACTCAGGAATTTCAATGGTGATCCAGTTCTTAATCATCTTTCCATGGGTAACAAAGTTTGGCACTTCTGGCTCTGGTTCGTCTTCAATAATAGCGTTCACTTCTGGAGGAGTCGGGTGTAGAAACCCAGCACTATGAAACATTTCCTGATAAGGACGAAAAGCAGATTCAGGCTTCAACACAGACTTGTCTGAGGCAGAAAATCCCAGACCAGCTCTATTCTTGTTCTCTTGTAGACTCACCACTTGTCCCCAGACTCCTGAATGTCCATTCTGAACCACCAGTTGAGCATATTTGAAGGAGGCAATGGAAGCTTCATCCTTTTTGAATTCATCATTAACAGACAGGGCTTGGAATGCAGTTCCAATGACTACTTCATCAGCTTCTATGGTACGGAACGAAGAGAGATGACTAATCAGCAAAGCTTGTTCTCCATTCACAACAACCATCTTTCCATCTTTCACAAATTTCAACTTTTGGTGAAGAGTTGAAGTAACTGCTCCAGCTTCGAGGATCCACGGGCGTCCCAATAAGCAACTGTATGCAGGGAAAATGTCCATCACTTGAAAAGTAATCTTGAAGACAAACGGTCCAATACCAATAGGCAAATCAACCTCTCCAACCACTGATTTCTTCGATCCATCAAAAGCCTTGACAATCACATTACTAAATATCATTGGTGTACCACCATAAGACAGCTTGGCAAGAGTGGATTTTGGCATGACATTCAGAGATGATCCAGTATCAATCAACACATTAGACATTGAGTCCTCTTTACAACTGACGGAGATATGCAAAGCCCAATTATGATTTCTTCCTTCCTCAGGCAAATCTTCATCACTGAAGCTCAAATTGTTACATGCAGTGATATTGCTCACAACCCCATTAAACTGATCCATCGTCACATCATGATCCACAAAGGCTTGATCAAGTATTTTCATCAAAGAATCCCTATGAGCAGGAGAACTCGTCAGCAGCTCCATTATAGAGATCTTGTACGGAGTACGATGCAACTGATCCACAATCTTATAATCACTCATCTTGATAAGCTTCAAAATCTCATCCATCTCCTTTCCTGAGGATGATCCAGCACTCACTTTTGTCGCATCATTATTGTTCACAGGCACTTGAGTAGGATTCCTCTGGACATCCACAACTGTTTGGGGCTGAGTAAAAACTCGTCCGCTTCTAGTCACTCTACTAACATCTGCTATATTCTCAATAGAAGACAGAGGCTTAATCTCAACTTCTTTTCCAGCTTCCAACATGGTGGCATTGTATCTGTAAGATACAGCTTTGTCAGAACTATAAGGTACAGATCCAGGCAAACATATCACAAGAGGTTCTACAGCAGCTTTGCCATAATAACCAATCTCTACACATTCCGGGATTTCAAAGCATGGTTCAATCACATTGACATCATCTTCATCTCTATCCCTCAGAATCTCAATGAGCCTTTGATCTATCATCTCTTGTAAATCTCTTCTCACAATATAACACCCTCGAGGATTAACTGAACAAATCCTACAAGCAGCATGATTATGCTCATAATGACTATACTCACATAGAGTGGCATGCATCTCTACCAATGATCCTCTGATGTGTTCCACACGATAAATCTTATACTTCCCAGGGCATCCATGCACCATATTCACAGCAGACGCTTCATGAGTTGGCAACGGATTGTTCTGCACATTAGGGCCAATATCACGGAAAGAAAGCATTCCAGAACGGACCAATCTCTGAACTTCATTCTTCAAAGGCCAACAATTCTCGAGGTCATGCCCAGGAGCGTTCTGATGAAAAGCACATGTGGCATCAGCTTTATACCACCAAGGGAGTTTCTCCGGAACAGGAGGTGGTGACCTTGGTTGAACCAGCTTCTTATGAATTAGAGCAGGATACAGCTCTGTGTACGTCATAGGGATAGGATCAACATTAACCCGAGGATACGGATTCCGCCTTGCTGGTTGTTGATTAACAGGAGCTACAGGCACTGAATTCACAACAGGAGTTACTGACGCCACTTGTTGAGATTGATTTCTGAATCGACTATTTCTCCCATGAGAAACAGCATTAGCATCTGATTCCTTCTTCTTTTGAAATGAAGAACCATACTTCTTCGCACCACCAGACGAATTGTCACTCCGAACCAGACGACCTTCTCGCACAGCTTCTTCCAATCTGACACCCATACACACCATTTCAGTGAAGTCTACAGGAGCACTTGCGATCATCTTCTCATAGTAAAACGGACCAAGAGTCTTCAGAAAAATCTTAGTCATCTCTTTTTCTTCCATCGGAGGAATCACTTGGGCGGCAACCTCACGCCATCTCTGAGCATATTCCTTGAAGGATTCTTTCTCTTTCTGCATCATAGCTCGCAATTGATCCCTATCAGGAGCCATGTCCACATTATACTTGTATTGCTTCACAAACGCTTCAGCTAAGTCATTGAAAGTGCGAATATGGGTGCTATCAAGGCCCATATACCACTTAGAAGCAGCTCCAGTCAGACTGTCTTGAAAATAGTGAATCAACAGACGTTGATCATCAGTGTGAGTGGACATCTTTCTCACATACATCACCAAATGTGCCTGAGGGCAGGAATTTCCTTTGTACTTCTCAAATTCAGGCAGTTTGAACTTAGCAGGTACTTTCACATTGGGAACAAGGCAAAGATCATGCACATTCTTTCCAAACAGTTCTTTCCCACGCAAGGCTTTCATCTCTTTCTGCAGTTCTTCAAACTGATCTTGGAAACCATCCTTCTGTCATGAATTTCACTTGGAGCAGCATCATAAATGGGCTTTGGGACAAAAGGACCAGTATGAATAATAGGAGATGTGTTGACCATAACAGGAGTCAACGGACGAGTCATCTCAGGAACAGACAAATAACCTTCAGGCATGCCCCAGGGATATCCATTAGGCATTCGTTGCTGAGTAGCACCAACAGGAATAGCAGGAATGGTTGTAGCAGCAATTTCAGAAATCACAGTGGTCTGACCCTGAGCTTGGGCATTGGGAGGAGGAACCTGATTCTGATTCTGAGTCTGATTCTGAGCAGCCATCAATGTCTCAACCAGAGCAGTGAGACGATCCACACCAGATCTCAAAGTAACAACCTCTTCACGTAGCTCACGATTCTTTTGTTCAAGACCTTCCATCTTCTTCTTGCAGTTAGCTCGAGTATTATACCGGTGAGACAGCTTGATTCTGTATGAAGAACACTGAATAAGACCTCGGGAATACTTTCGGAAGCAGGACCAAAATGCAGAATGATGCATGAAATGCAATGCAAATGTTTTTTATTAGTTTTCAAGGAACTTTTAAGACATTAATTGTAAACATTAGCAAAAACATCATAAAACATAACAATATTCTTTCATTAGTAATGGAAAAGCATACAAAAGGATTCAAAGATCCAAAATTACAAAACAAAGGAAAGGCTAAAAACTAGAAGGGAACACTTCTGATGAAGATCCAACTCCTCTTTGCAGCTTCCTACGGAGCTTCTCCAATTCATCTTCATAAAAGGCCTTCAAATGAGCATTCTCGACCATCAGCTTATCAGCAACTTCCTTCCATGCAACTGAATCTTCTTGTGGTCTCTTTCGCTTTTCACCATGTTGTTGAAGCAACTCTTCTTGATGACGAATCTGATCCTCCTTTTCCATCAACCAACCATCTTGGATATCAAGCATTTCATCCTTTTCTTTCAAATGTATCTTCAACTCTTTATTCTCCACTTCCAAAGCATCTTTTTCCGCTCTCAACTTAGCCATGAGCTCTAGATGTTCTTCGCTACTTTCAACAGGAGTAGTGAGAGACAATGGTGGAGTAACGAGTAGAGAAGGCTCCTCGAGTAAATAAGGCATCTGAAAAGTGTGAGCTCTAGCTTGAACCCAATCAGTATAGTCTTTGAGGGCAACACATTGTTTTGTTCCCAAATGTCTCTTCCTATCAACATGGTGCCAAGCACGCACAAACCGATTTCTCATATCCGAATTTCCATCTTGATTAAGATAAAAGATTCCTGACACAAGAATACTAGCGGGTCGCTCCTTCATGGGGTAGCAAAATTGACGCCTTGCAAGAATGGGGTTGTAGGTAATTCCTCCTTGTATACCAAGAAGAGGCACATTAGGGAATTCTCCACAACTATCAATAATCTCACCAATGTCATAAGCAGGATTGTACCAATGGATATTCCCATTAGTAAGAGGCATGATCTTCTAAGACCATGAGAGACCATCAGGATTGTTCAAGAAACTCTTAGCTTGAGGTAAGTGCGAAATAAACCACTTATAGAGCAAAGGAGTGCAACAATTGATAAGTCCACCTTTCTTATCATTCCTATGGTGAATGGAATGATAAGTATCCCCAAGCAAAGTAGGCACGGGATTCCCAATCATGAAGATCCGAATAGCATTAACATCGACAAAGTTGTCAATGTTGGGAAAGAGTATCAAACCATAGATGAGCAAGGCCAGAAATGTCTCAAAAGCAATCATACTTCCTTTACTAGCCAACATAGAAGCTTTTCCAATCAAGAACTTAGAAGTCAACCCCCAAATTCCTCCTTTTTTGGTCATGTTTGCTTTTACATCTGATATCTTCAAATGAAGGAGCTCTGCTATCTCATCAACCTGAGGCTCTTTCTCCAGACCACTAAACGGTATGTCGTTCGTAACGGGCAAACCAATCCAATAAGAATACTCCTCCAAAGTGGGCATAAGCTGATAATCCGGAAAGGTGAAACAATGATAAACCGGGTCATAAAACTGCACAAGAGTCTCAAGAATCCCCTTTTCCACTTTAGTCTTCAAGATAGATATCAATTTCCCATAACGGCTTTTGAAGTTGTCAAGATTAGGAACCAAAGTTGCTAGCTCTTTCAATTCCTTTGCACTTGAATTTCTGAAAGTGTACTTCTTGATGCTTCTCTTTTGATCCATAGTACCTGTGATGTTTACAAAAAATGTCTCTAAGTTCCTTGAAAACCATTTGTAAAGGACACATTTTTTTTTATGAATGCATGAATGCATGGTTTATGCACCAATCACAATCAAGAGCATACAAGATCACATCAAATCACACAAAATCACACAGTCCAGGTTCAAAGGTTCGACGTCACGAGCATGGAGCCATGGGTCTACCCATCCCACAAGGTGTGTTCTAAGGAATTTTGTACCTGCCAATCGGGTTCTACAAAGGTTCCCAGAGTTTTCAATCTTCTATCGGATATTACCGGCACGCACAATTGCTCATGGGCGCCAACAATATGCCTAAAAAGACCTCGTCTGAGCGTAGTATCGCATGACAACAAGCTCAAATTGGTACTTGATCTTGTTTCTGCACTACATCCTAAAAAGGCTTAGATTGGTTAAAAGGGTTCTAGGTCATTCAGCTTCTACGGACACTCACTATTGAAAGTAATAGCGTTATCACGATGGTTCGTAACAACCTCTACTACCTTCCATGAGGCCTCCACTGATTGGGGTTCCACCATATGACGCTCATGGTAAGGATTGCTCCTGACATGCGACTATTGGTCTTACCACCTCCTATCTCAAGTTACTCGCCAAAGTTCGGGTTAGAACTTTATCTCATCACAGAGGAACCATCGAGCACCAAAAAGAAAAAAAAAAGAAGATAAACAAACAAAGCACACAACAATATATACATATAAAAACACACAGATAAACAAAAATAGGCTTAACACACTTAAAACTGGGTCCCCAGTGAAGTCGCCATTTTTCTGTAGCGGGGAAAATCTGATATCGAAGCCATAAGATTGACTCGAATCAATATTTCGTTTGAAATCGCCACCGCGCTTTATTTTTTCAAAGGAAAAGGGAAAGAACGAAAAACCAAAAGTTCTATTTTTAAAACAAGAAAGAGATCTCAGGTACGGGTGTTGATTATATGAGGGGAAGGTTTAAAGCACCCCTCATATCTGTGGTACTCCACAGGAACCTTTTTGAAAATCTGTGTTGTGTGTGTGCTAAAAAACGGTTTGTTTTATTTTTAAAATAAGCTCGGCAAGACGTTAAGCCTTGTGCCTACATACCTCCTCGGTGCAATGGAGAAGTCAGAGCTAATGTAGTTCCGCTTAAAGGGAAAAACGTTTTAAAACGAATAAACACTTTGTTGTCGTTAGAGAGAAATACTCAGCCATTGATCTTGAGCATGAGAACAAACAAGTTCTTTGCATCGCAAATGAAAGAAGGGCGCCAACTCGGATAAAATCAACGAGTATGCCACTAGCTCTCTCACGCGGAAAAGATCTCGTTATTATCAATCAATTTCAAAATCGTGGGGTATAACCACTCGTTTCGACAATTAACGGTGTCTAAACTTTTGAAGAAAAGCCACTAAGGGCGAAAGATATTTTTAAGAAAAAAGTTTTGAAAAGGTTTGCAAACATAAGAATGTTTTGGAAAAAGAGAGAAGATTTTGAAAATTTAAGAATGGGAGGAGATGAAGAGGCTATCCTATTGCGTAAAATAAAAGCTAAGGAAAGAAACGGTCTGACCGAAATAAGAAGCCAACACTTGACATTAAGAGTCAATGTAGTTTTCCCATCCTTTGGACTTATCAATACCAATACATTAACACTTGGGGATCCAGATGAACTTATTGTCTTAGCACCACTTTTTATTAAGCACATTAAGATTCTAACGAAAATCGGGCAGAGTAACGGCTGTTTTCGGGTAAAATCCTTATATCAATGCCTTGGACTTAACCATCAAGGGCTTTCAAGGAAGTACCTGCACACATAAACATACAACAAAACAATGCCAGACAGATAGAACAATCACAGGGTAGTAATAGAATTAGTCCAGAGGTACTAGGTCCATAAGTCCGAATCTCCAAAATGCTAGGGATAGTAACCGATAGTCCAAAGAGAGCCTTATGTATTTTTTAGATTTTCGATTGTTTATTAGTGTTTTAGCCAAAAAAGGTAAAGTATGGTCCAAGTGGATTAAAGAAAAATAACGGAAGCATAAACATATGTCCAAGTGGACAAAGAAAAAACGGCGGAAAGTAAATATGATGAAATGATAAAATAAAGCGATAAAGCTAGAAATATAAAGAGCGGTATAGTAAAGGTGCGGAAATTAAAGTTAGTTGTTAAATGTTAAAGATAACCATCTTGAAACTTGTCAAGTATGTTATCAAAGTTAGTAGGAGATCGATGGTGAGTGAATGATGTACTCGGATTTAAATTCAATGGGGTTTATCAGAAGCTTGATAAAATCATAGCGACTACACGATAAAAACCTCCACAAGTCTTAAATCAACCGCATACAATTCTCTTCCATATTTGATCTTTTTTATTCGGGACACGAAATATTGCGCTATGTTAAGCAGATCGCCAAGTGATTTATGTAGAAATCACCCTACAACGAGGCCGGTCAAAACTTTATGTGCTAATGCATGCGAGAAGAACGATATGTAGATCGCCTTCCGAAAGCAATACCGCACGAAAAGAAAAAATGGTGAGTGATCTAGTCTTCACCAAGAATCCATAAGAATTCTCAAGGCATTAAGACTTTCATCGACCAAAATAAAAAGAAGTAAAAGATGGAACCACATTAAAGGCTCCTTTCATCCATAATTTCAATCACTTAATATTGCGGATTTGGGTTCTCATCCTATCGACGCCCTAAGTCCATTGAAATTAGAGAGAAATTAGGCCTCTAACTTGTGATTCAAAGAAAATATCAAAAGAATGGAGTAGAAGATGAGTTAGAACCAAAAACAAGTCAAAAACCACAAAAATCAGCATTCTGCTCAGTGTAAATCGATTTGTACAGAGTGTAAATCGATTTGCACAACTCTGTTTTCAAAATCTGCGCAGTTTTTCAGTTGTGTAAATCGATTTGCACAAGATGTAAATCGATTTGCACAACACAGTTTTCAAAAAAACAGCAAATAAAGAGAAGAAAACTTGTTTAAACATAAAACCAAACACCTTGTGATCTTGGATCAATTTGTGCACGAAAATGCATCAAGTAAGCAAGCAAATCTCATCAATATAGCACCAAAGGTGCATCAAGCATAAACAACAATGGATCACATCTTGAATTATGGAATGGATCTAGAATTTTACCAAATCTTTCACAAACTTTGAATCTTCTTCAAGAACACACAACCACAAGCCTTGATCTCTCACAATTGATGAAGAAAAGTAGTGTTTATGTTGAGGTTTAGCTCTAAATTAGTGAAGTTCAAGATGTGACTCACTAATTTGTGTGGAAGAAAAAGAGCTTTGAGTGATGGGTTTGGAAGAGATGAGGAGAGAATTTGCAATAAGTTTCTTGGCTATCAAAGCTTGAAAAATGAAGAGGGGAGTGCCTCAATTTATAGCACTTAGGCTTGGGAAATTTTGTGGCTTGGAGTTAGGATTGGAAAATAGAATTAGGCTTGGAAAAGTGATTTGGAGCCAAAAATGAAATCCAATGGTCTTGATGCAATCACATGAGGGTACATGATTAGATGATGTAGGAAATCAAATGTAAGAACCAAGTCATGCTTCCCATGCTTGCAAATGATGTAAACACTTCAAAAAGCTGAAATTTGCCTTCATTTTTCCAAATTCGTGCTGGTGCAATCGATTTGCACATTATGCAAATCTATTTACATGGCTGAAAAAGGCAAAATCTGGGGCAAAAACAGTTGTGTAAATCGATTTACACCTTATGCAAATCGATTTGCACAGTGAAAATGTTGAAAAATGCTCCTTTGATGGGTATTTTGACTTGGTACCTACAAAACACAAACATACAAGAGCACAAGGCAATATTTTTTGGTATTTTGGTTAGTAAAGGAATATATACAAACTAAAACATGGGTGCTCGATGATTCCTTTGCAGATGAATTGAGCACAGCATTGCAAGTAGAGATCTAGGTTAAAACTTCTTGATTGATGATTGGTATGCAAATGATGTGTGATCTTAGGGTCAAAAATTGGGGTATGACACTGTTAAAGAAGTAGGTCGACCAGAATCCACTTCAGATGCGTTTTGGGGACCTTTCCTCAGTTTAGGTCGACCTAGTTGTTGTGTAGGTCGACCTAGCAGAATGACATGTAAATTTCTTCATTTTAGGTCGACCTGGGTTGGGAGTAGGTCGACCTGACTGCTATTTTTCTGAGATCCTCTTATTTTGCTTGTGTTGAGTCGACCTATATGCATAGTAGGTCGACCTGCTCTGTCATGAGTGACCAATGCTTGCTTTTCTTTGAGTTCTTTTGCTTGTGCCTTGTTGCTTGTATGCTTGTTGAGTTTGCCATGAATCAAAAACATCTTTGTGAGTGTGGTCTTGTATTCACATACTCCCCCTTTTTGATGATGGCAAACCGGTAGTAGAAGCTTTGGCACTAAGTGGTAAAAGCTCCCCCGTACACTCAGCTGGGCTCCCCCGTACACTCAGCATCTATCTCCCCCTTTGACAACATCAAAAGAGATACAAGAAAATAGAAGAGGAGAGTAACGAGAGAAACATAGATAAAACGCTAGCATTCATAGTACAATAGATAAAAGGTAGATAGTTATAACATAGGAACCAAACATGTTTAAAGGTACACTTTAACATACATAATAATCCACGAGATTAACACAAAAAAGAAAGTACGACAACATATAGAAATTGAACATAATGATAATGAGATGAAATGCAATGATATGATGATATGATGGAGAATGCATCCTAACGTCTGCCCCTTCTGCCCCTTCCTCTTTGAAATGTATGAGGACGATCTTCTTCAACTTGTTCCAACAGATCAAGCACATAAAGATTGAGGGTATTGGAGCTTTGGCTTAGATTGGCATGACGGTTCAGTGTCGTTTCCTCATATTGATTCTGTCTTAAAGTGGAGTTGGAGGCAAATGTCTCAAAGTCAGCTTTGTGGTCCGGAACCAAGCCATATAATGATTGATATTGGCGTTGTTGTTCGTCATAGCGGTCTTGTTGAAGCTGTTGCATCTGTTGGAATTGGAGCTGTTGTGTGTCGAAGTTCTGTTGTTGTAGGAGTTGCATATTTTCTAACATGGAAATGATGTTGGTTTGATCTGGCGGGGGCGGAGCTGTGTATCCCCAAGGGATATCCTCTTGTTGTTGAGGAACATATCTCCAATTTGCATCCGTATCTTGTGCAACATCTTCCATGTGGTGATCATCATCATTTGCATTGTCTTGATCAAGTCCTTCTTCTTCATTACCTGCATTGTTTCCAAACTCCGTGGGATCATCATAATTGTAAATAACCTTCCCGGTTCCCTTTTGAATGAGATAGTAGGTTTTCCTAACTGGATTCCAATGGTATCCCATAAGGGTCAAGGTGGTTTGTGAGAATTCTTGAGATTGGTGTATGCTGATGTAGTGCAAGTGATCAAGCCTCATGCTGAAATGGTTGACAATTGTTTGAATTATTGATCCATAACATAGGGCTGTAGTTTTCTGTTGGACCTCATGAAACTTAGCAGCTAGGAAGTAAGGCCAATGTATACGCGTTCTGTTTTGCAGCAGATACATGAGCACAACTTCATTCCGTTCAATTCTTGAGTAGCCTCCTGCTCTTGGTCGAATGATTCTTGAGATGACCCAATTTAGGAGCCTAGGATCTCGCTTCAGGTGTCCGGCTGTTATTGTTTCATTTGGTTTGTCAAAGACGGAAGGGTCTTTGAGGATAGATTTCATGTAGGCCACATGGTCGTAGTTTCCCGGTACATCCCCGTCTTCCATACAGAATTCATCACCTACAATTTTGAGACCAAAGATGCTAATCCAAGCCCGTTTGTCAACAACATGCGATCTAGAGCCCATTTTGAATCGGAAATTACAACCATCCCCTTTTGTAAATCCTGCATAGAAAGCCCTGACGGTATTTTCACAGTACGGAGTATCACATTGCACTAAGGGATAAATATTTTGATGTTCAATCAAATCAGCGACATCGGGAATATGCATGTTTTTGACAAGATTTGGATCATAGGTATATTGCTTAACAATTTTTTGTTTCATCTGCCACTTCTCAAAATTTTCCCTACAATCAGGATGAACAAGAGCACTTACCGGTTGAGATGATGAACCAGAGGCAATTTCCTTTCCCTTTCTTGATTTTGGAGGCATGTTTGTTGAGTAGTAGAGTGAGAGAGATGATTTGTGACAGATTTTGTGCTTAAGGAATTAGGGTTGGCCGTACAAGTGATATGCAAATGAGCAAAAGAGGTAAAAGAGATGGTTATGTATGAAAGGGTATGGGTCGGGTCGACCAACAGACCCACTTTTGGAAATTTTTGTCGCAGTAGGTCGACCTAATGTAGAGCTTGGTCGACCTAACAGAGAAGCTGTTAAAAAAATTGCAGTTTAGGTCGACCTAAAAGAAGGGTAGGTCGACGTAACTGGGCGTTTTAACAACATTTCTGAAAAAAGACTTGTTTAGGTCGACTCAGAGACATATTAGGTCGACCTAAATCCCGAAAATTTTGAAAATGCTCTATATATGATGTGTTTATGCCTAGTTACTTGATGTATGTTTATAATATGATATGCTATGATTGATGATGAAGCACATACATGAGTACGAGAGATATATGAATGAAGTCACTATAAGCATGTTAATTGATAGCATATTATAGTCATCAATAATAGTTTTGGAAGTGAACAACAATCACGTTACCGCCTTCTCAATATGTAGGTGTCACCGTTTAGTGGAAGCCTTTAGTCAATGTGGAATGATGCCTGGCTTGATAATGAACTACCTTTACACTAAGAGAAATGTTAGCTTGAGAATAACCAATATATAGATATAAAGTAAAGGAATAACTTTAAGAGAAAACAAACGTAATTAGCCCAAATTAGAGATATCGAGTATCCCTAATTCCCTACGAATGTTGAAGTATTGCTCCGTTGCTAGAGGTTTGGTGAAGATGTCAGCTAGTTGCTTCTTGCTTTCTACATGTTCAAATATAACGTCTCCTTTCTCTACATGATCTCTTAGGAAGTGATGCCTTATTTCAATATGCTTGGTTCGTGAGTGTAAGACATGATTTTTACTCAAGTTTATGGCACTTGTGTTGTCGCACATGATAGGTATACGATCAAGCTTAATACCAAAGTCAAGAAGTTGTTGCTTGAGCCATAATATCTGCGCACAGCAGCTTCCGGCAGCTACATATTCTGCCTCAGCAGTAGATAATGCAACCGATACTTGTTTCTTGCTATGCCAACTTATCAATGAATTTGAGAATAGATGACATGTTCCACTGGTGCTTTTTCTATCGGATTTGCAGCCAGCAAAATCTGAGTCGGAGAATCCTACCAAATAGCACTCATTTCCCTTTGGATACCATAGGCCATATGTAGTAGTTCCACGTAAATATCGCAGAATTCTTTTGACAGCTTTTAAGTGAGATTCTTTTGGACAAGATTGATATCTTGCACACATACACACACTAAACATAATGTCTGGTCTTGAGGCAGTAAGATACAATAGTGAACCTATCATACCTCGGTACAATTTCACATCAACCTCTTTACCTTTCTCATCTTTGTCTAGGTTAGTATTTGTTGCCATAGGTGTGTCAATCTCCTTCTCTTCACTCATTCCAAATCTTTTGAGCAGCTCTGTACAGTATTTAGTTTGACTTACAAACGTTCCATGACTGAGTTGCTTGATTTGTAGGCCAAGGAAGAAATTTAGCTCACCCATGAGACTCATCTCAAATTCACTCTGCATAAGCTTAGAAAAATCTTTGACAAGTTTTGCATTAGTCGGCCCAAATATAATATCATCTACATAAACTTGGACTAAGAGTACATCTTTATCTTTTCTTTTAATAAAGAGAGTAGTGTCAACTTTACCCCTAGAGTACCCTTGACTAAGAAGAAATTTGCTCAAACGTTCGTACCAAGCCCGAGGGGCTTGTTTAAGACCGTATAGAGCACGTTTCAGCTTATAAACATGAGTTGGATACATGTAATTCTCAAAGCCGAGTGGCTGAGCAACATAGACTTCTTCATTTATATAGCCATTTAGAAAGGCACTTTTAACATCCATTTGGAATAGTTTGAAGTCTTTAGAACACGCATAGGCAAGTAAGAGGCGAATAGCTTCGAGACGTGCTACAGGAGCGTATGTCTCTTCATAATCAATACCTTCCTCTTGATTGTAACCTTGGGCAACTAATCTAGCTTTGTTTCTAGTAATAACGCCGTTTTCATCAAGTTTGTTACGAAAAACCCATCTAGTGCCTATTACTTGATGATCTCCCGGATGAGGGACTAAGTCCCAAACATCATTCCGTTTAAATTGGTTTAATTCTTCTTGCATGGCCATTAGCCAATGCTCATCAAGTAATGCGTCCTTAGCGTTTTTCGGCTCAACTTGTGAAACAAAAGCAAAATGATGACAAAAGTTACTTATCTTTGAGCGTGTTGTAACGCCCTTTGAGATGTCTCTTATTATGTTGTCAATTGGATGGTCTTTCACATTTGTCCAGGCCTTAGGAAGTTCTTCATTGTTTGAGATGCTTTCCTTTTCATTTTCATCATGAGACTCATCTTTCTCTTTCTCAGCATCTTTCTTTACAATATTTTCATTCTCGTCTTCCTTATCTTGGACAATGTCTTCAGTGGATGGACCTGCACCATTAAACAAAAGACCTTTCTCGACATATTTTGTATAAGATTCATCAAAAGACACGTGTACTGACTCTTCTACTATAAGTAATCTTTTATTATATACCCGATATGCTTTGCTAGGTTGTGAGTAACCAAGGAAGATGCCCTCATCAGCTTTAGCATCGAATTTACCAAGATTATCCTTACCATTGTTCAAGACAAAACACTTGCAACCGAATACATGGAGATGAGATACATTTGGTTTTCTACCTTTTAGTAATTCATAGGGAGTTTTGTTCAGTATAGGACGTATTATTATCCTATTCAAGACATAACATGCGGTGCTAATCGCGTCAGCCCAGAAATACTTAGGTAGACTACCCTCATTCAGCATTGTTCTTGCCAACTCCTCTAGAACCCGATTTTTACGTTCAACTACACCGTTTTGTTGTGGTGTTCTAGGAGCTGAAAAGTTATGCTCAATTCCATGTTTATCACAGTATTTTTCAAAAAGATAGTTTTCAACCTCTCCACCGTGATCACTTCGAATTGCAACTATTTTGGTGCTCATTTTATTTTGACATAATCTTGCAAATTGTGTGAAAGCTGGAAAAGTTTGATCCTTACTAGGTAGAAAGATTGTCCAACAAAATCTAGAGTAATCATCGACAATGACAAAACCATAGATGTTTCCACCTATGCTTTTAGTCCTTGAAGGGCCAAAAAGATCCATGTGAAGTAGTTCAAGAGGGCGTGATGTTGAAACCACGTTCTTTGATTTAAAAGAGATTTTTGTTTGCTTTCCCTTCTGACAAGCATCACATAGATGATCTTTTGAAAACTTCATTTTAGGTAAGCCGATTACTAAATCTTTTGTGACAACTTTATTAAGTAAGTCAAAATTTATGTGGGCGAGACGTCTATGCCAAAGCCACGAGTCTTCGCCTAGAGCAATTAGACACTTGGTACTAGACTTAGATACCTCATCCAAGTTTAGCATATAGATGTTGTTTACTCTTAAGCCTTTAAACATAATGTCTCTTTTCTTAGTATGTTCTATTGTGCAGCCAGAATTTGTAAACATTACTTTAAAATCTTTGTCGCACAATTGACTTATACTTAAAAGATTATGCTTAAGGCCTTCTACTAGCAGTACATCAGCTATAGTTGTGGTAGAGGGGTTACCTACACTTCCTTTACCAAGTATGGCTCCCCGATTGTTATCTCCATAGGTGACATACCCCTTTTTCTTTGCGTGAAACTCAACGAAAAGAGACATGTCTCCCGTCATGTGTCTTGAACATCCGCTATCAAGGAACCACAACCTTTCGGCAATGTCAAGACACTTTTCCTGCAAAATTAATTTAGAGAGGGAGGTCCCCAATTTTCATTGGGTCCTTGGTAGTGAGTACATAATTTGTTGCACTTGGGCAACCATTGAAATACTCCTTTAGGAACTAAAATCCTCCTAAATTTGCATTTTTCAATGGTATGACCCTTTTTGCAACAATAATGACAGGTAATATGATGAGAATATGCTGTTTTGCTAGTTGATACTTTTGGTACAAAAGTGTATTTACTATATAAAGGAGTATACGATCTTTTGAACTTATTTGGATCAACCGCAAAAGTCACTTTTGGTTGTAGAGCCTTGTCTAATTTGGCTTTTAGATCTCTCACTTCTTTTTGCCAAATGTGACATGTCTCACAACCAAACCATGATCAAGACCGAGATTTAATTCTGATACTTAGTTCTGGGTATTCTCCAGAGATAGTTCAGAAATGATCAAGACCAAGATTTAATTCTGATACTTAGTTTTGGATATCTTCCAAAGATAGTTCAGAGATAATCAAGACAAAGATTTAATTTTTGATACTTATTTCCAGATATTCTCCAAAGATAATTCAGAGATAATCAAGACAATGATTTAGTTCTGATACTTAGTTTCGGGTATTCTCCATGAATAGTTCAAAGATAATCAAAAGACTTAGATCTAATTCTGTCACTACAAACGGTGCTGGTATGATCGACCTTTAACAAACGCTTCTCAATACATCGAGCCCAGATGTAGCCTAACGTACAGCTCATTCTGGTACTTCTCAATGCAAAGGATTTAGTCTAACGTACGACTCATCCTAGGATGCAACCTGACGCACGGTGCATTCTAACAATTATCAACACAGAGGATTCGGTCTAACGCACGACCCATCCTTCAGCCTAACGCACAGCTTTCCAGACATCTACCGATGCAATTGGATCCGGTCTAACGCACGACCCATCCTTCAGCCTAACGCACGGCTTTCCAGACATCTACCGATGCAAATTGGATCCGGTCTAACGCACGACCCATCCTTCAGCCTAACGCACGGCTTTCCAGACATCTACCAATGCAAATTGGATCTGGTCTAACGCACGACCCATCCTTCAGCCTAACGCACGGCTTTCCAGACATCTATCGATGCAAACTAGACCTAGTCTAATGTATGACTCGTTATAAAAAGTATAGCCTAACGTACGACTTACTTTGACACTTACAGAGGACTTAGTCCGACGTACGACTCATCCTAAGTATATCCTTCAGATACGATCTAACGTACGACGTAGTCTGACTCTCAAGTCTATCAAACTGGATGGCATCTTTAAGCCCATCTCAATCAAGTCTCTCAACATTCGGATGGCATCTTTAAGCTCATCTCCAACAATAATCTGGTTGGATGGTATCTCTAAGCCCATCCCCAAAAAAAAAGTCCCTGCATCATCAAGGGCAAATTTCTTGGTATTCTAGTGTTCAATCATCTTCTACCTTCAAATTCCGACAGGCACGCATGCCAATCTACATCCTCAGGTATAAGAAGATTGAACAGGGGCAGCTGTCATACCTCAAAATTTTCCCACCATATTTTTATACTCAAGCTCATTTGAATATCAAAGTCTCAATACTTGACTGAATATATACTCTCCTAAACAACAACCCTCCAACTAGGGTTTTGCCTTTCTCAAAGAAAAGTCAGGTTCTGATACCTCAAATGGACTTCGTGGCCTCTCATATGATTCAAATAATCCTCATGCCAAGTTTCAGGCTTCAATTCACAAGAATGCTCAGTCAATTATTCAAAAAGTCAACAGTTGACTAGTTTGACCTAAAAGTCAACTGTAGTCAAAGTACAGTCAAAAATCCTGATTTTTTTGTCAACATCCTTATATTGAAGTATCATTCACCATTTGATCAATAATTGATCATGGTTCATCAAGGAAAGATCAGAAATCAACAATTTCAAAAGTTTCTAAATTAGGGTTTTCATAGGAGAAAGTCAACTAAACTTTGACCAGCGATAACTCCCTCATGGAACATCAGAAATTTTCCATCCAAAGCTCAATTTTAAGGAAATTGAATTCTCTACAATTTTGTCTCTCACATGCCAAGTCTAAAAATGCTTCATTTGGGAAATATGGATCAAAACATTATAGGTCCTTTTCAAAAGTCAACCAAAAGTCATCTTTTTCAAAAGAGCACACAAGGAGCATGGAAAATTATTTTGACATGAGACCAAAAACATTGGTTAGAGGACTCTTTAAGGTTTCTAAAAAGTCCAAGAACTTGGAAAAATGTTGAAGTATGAGGAAATGGAAAGGTGTACAAGTTCACCTATTTCCAAGGGCATGTATGAAGAGAAAAGGTCCAAAACTCCAAATATTTCCAAATGGGCCTATTTGCTTTTCATCTAATCTCTATCTTAAGCCCATACACGACCCATATATCCTTCTACTAATTTTTAGTATTTATTTATTTTTTTATTTTGAATTTAATCATTTAAATTTAATTTAAATTGAATAAAATAATAGAAAGAATAAAAAATTATATTTGTCTTCAATTTGATCCAATATCTCATCAAAAATCAAGGCAAAATGATTGGATTTCGTTTAAGGAGTGATTGGAGAGATTTGGTACCAAATTAGCAATTTTTCAATCAAATTTCAATCCAAAATATTTCACACTCAATCATATCAATTGCAAAGATTTGAAGCTATTTTTTTAACCTAAATCCCTCTCATATATATGGGCATGCCATTGAGATCAAGAGGGATAGGATGGGACGAAAATTCTGCAGCAAGAAGGATATTCACAAATCAAAAAAACCGTGATTCCAAGTGAAGGAGCAATCGGATTTTGAGACGATTTCAGGTTGTTCCAAGCATTCCAATCGATTCCTTGGAGTTTTCTGGACGTGACCATATCCTCTCCATCGATTTGAACACGCAGAATCATCACCATCACATTCACGGTTTGCTCGTGTTTTTTTGAGTTCAATTACATCAATATATACATCTTAAACGAAATTTACATATATATTTGTATTCATATTGATGACTGCATGGTATCTGGACGATTAATTTGATTTTGGTTGAGGTTCAGACGATCCACCATGGTTAAGGTTTCTAACCTTTGAATTGGGAATTTCGATTACGAACGAAATTGGACCGAATCAAGGATGTCTTCAAGCTTAGATGTTGTCCTCCAATTGATTCATGCCTTATTTAGGAATTTATAGTGTGTATTATGCGAGATGGGGATTTGCAGGGATTAGCCATGGGGGAATCCGTAGCTAAAGCGAAGCAATATCGTGGCAAGAATCCAATCCTCATGAGGAAGATGATAGGGCCTGGGCGCGCAGGTTTTTATTTCAAAATTTCAAATGGACGTTTTTCTTATATATTATATGCTGTTCATCTGTTAGTAGCGAAGTCAAAAGTGGCCCAGTGGTGTAACAGCGTGCACTAAAAGCGTTCATATATAAGGGCATGGGTTCGATCCATGCCTCTTGCGTTTTGCTTCTTTATTTTTTCTATAACCATGTTTGCAGATTCAGTGTGGCGAATCTACACACGTACACCATACACCTTCGTGCCAGGGACCTTCAGATCACTTTCCAAGTTGATCCAACAATCCAGAATACGCTGGTGTACCATGGAGCCTCCAGGCTTATCACACTAGATCATAAGCTAAGAATTTTCTAAATTTTTTTATTCACATGAACTTGTTTATTTTATTTTATTTCTCTTCTATTCTTTCTCATAATTATTTTGTTACACTTTTTTTTTATCTTAATAAAATTTTATCATAGAAAAATTACAATTATATTTTTTATCGAAGGTTCGACTTTTACAATATTATTAATGATCGATTTTTGTTATTATTATTTATTTATTTAGAATTCAATTCCTTTTTCAAAAATAATTTTAATCGGTTAAATAATTAGGATTTTAATGCAATAATTATTTAATCGGTATACTAATCGAACCTTCGGCTTTTGGGCATTTTATATTTTATTCTATTAACCAGGATTAACTTGTGCCCTAATCAGGGTTTATGAAGATCGTGCCTACACTGAAAACGTTTTCCTTGTGTAGTTTTTCAGGGTTATCATCAGGATTTCCTCCGACTACGAGCCATATCAGATCAAAAGCTAAGTCCTATTCTATATTTATTTTAAATTTTAGTTTGCCTATTTTTATCAGATTAGGGTTAGCCTTAACTGTCAATGAACTCTGCCTACACTCACTCCCTTCTGTTTATTTTTCCTTTTCCAATTTTCATGGTTAACCAACCGGTCAAAGCTCGATTAGTCGGTAACCCTAAAACCTAATTTGTTTTAATTTTTCCTTAAATTATTACTTATGCCAAACCCTATTGCTTTATTGGGGTTTAAACTTATTTCTTTTTCTCCCTGTCCCCATGGCTGATTATGTAACTGTTCAATGGTTGTATTGTGTGGCCTTGAAGGCACTTAAAACTGTTATATCACCTTTTATGTTACCCCTCTTGTTGCCTGTTGCCTGTTGCCTTGTGTTTTATTGAAGAATAGCCAAGTCCCTCGAATACGAGGATACCTCAGCAATGTTTCCCTCAGTTCATTCAAAGATCATAAGTCTCTAATGATGCTGCCTTCGATTCACTAATATGATCTCGTCCCTTGAAGTTGCCTACGAAGTGCTGAGGTGTCCTCCGGTTGCCTAAAAAATAAATGGCTATTTTGATCCTTCCCTTAGACTACCTGCCTCTCTAAGGCTAGGGACAGTCTTATGGCGAACGATAATTCGACGACCCTTCGACCTCCAAATAAAAGGACTTCCCTACCCTCTTATGGTATGGATAGCCCTGAAAGGCTAAAAGAACATTTTCCATCTAACCAGGTAATTTGCCCCTAATTGTTTTGCTCTGGTTTAAAAAATCTTTTTCTTACACTTTTTCGTAAACCTTCAAAAAGGCTACGCACATTTACGAGCTAAAGTCCTTATTTCTTCTTCTTCTACATTTCAAAACTTTTGGTTTCAAAGAGCAAAGCAATAAAGAGCCCGTGGAAAACCATGGATGCAAAGGGTGCCTTACACCTTCCCTTTGCATAAATTACCCCCCGAACTCAATTTTTATTTAAAAGGTTTTTCCTGTTCTTTTAGCCTTTCTGTTAATTTGGATAAATAAAAGTCGGTGGCGACTCTTGCTTACCGCGACATTCCGATAAAGTCATTTCACCGTATTACATCTATATTTGTTCATCTCTCTCGTTTTGCATAAACCCTAGTTACTAAACCCTAGTCTCAGTGTGTATCCATGGCTTCATCTTCAAATGTTCAACGCAAGGCATCATCGTCACATCATGTTCAACAAAAGAAATATGCAAATCCTCCTTTGAAGTCTTGTTCGATTACTTATGATGAACTGGAGGTTCTCTGCGAAACAACGGTGGATTTTGAAAATCTTATGGCACATGATTTCAAAACCAAAACTGCAATGCTAGTACAAGGATGGTCAAATTTCTTTGAAAGGTTGATTGGACCAGTTTATCCCTTATTGGTTAAGGAATTCTGGACACATGCTACGGTTACTTCAACTGCCATCATCTCCTTTGTGCTAGGGCATGAAGTTGTTGTGACTGAGAAGTTGATAAGGAAATTGTATGGTCTTGATGGTATAGATGGAATTACTGGTGCTCTTCATGGAAGAACTGATTTGGATAAAATTGATCGAGAGTTGTTTTCTTCTGGTGTTGCCTCTCCCTATACTACTGACTTGAAGCCTTCCTACAGAGTATGGGCTGAGATCATTCTGGGATCTCTCTATCATAGAAAACCATCAAACTCTGCTACCTATGTCAATCAGGATCAGAAGTATATATTATTCTGAATTGAAAAAGGCATGAGAGTCAATCTACCACACATTCTTTTTCAACATCTGAAGACAAATATTGAAGAATCAAGAGATGAAGAACGTCATAAGTATCCCAAACTCAAGAAGAATACTATTCCTTTTGGAAGAATGATTTCAGATATTCTGATTGAGAGTGACTTGATAGATGTTCTGAGAGCAGCTGGCTCATCTCAGAACTTGACTGCTATCCGAGGGAGTATTCAGAATGTTCAGTCTCTAAAAAGGATGCAGCTGATTGAAAAGGTGACCACTCCTTCAAAAGTGTTTCCAGATATTCTGACAAGAAGAACTGCTGTTGTGAGTTTCTCTCACATGTTCAAAGAGGAGCTAGACAAATCTGTTAAACGCTATCTGAAGCCATGTGTTAAAGCTCAAACTTCTGTTGATCCTGCTTGGATTCAAGGAAGAACTCTTCCATCTCTGGATGAGTTAAGAAAGAAGGAAAAGAAGAAGAAAGAAAAGAAATTGAAGAGAAAGGTCACAGAAGAAGGACCCAATGCTAAGCAAGCAAAGAAGCAGAAGAAACCTACAGAGTCTTTCAAAATACCCAGAACCAAAGAAAAATTTGAGAAGCTCATTCATAAAATTTACCATGCAGATTCTTCTAACCTTCCCCCTCAGAAAAAGCCTCCTCCTTCTATAATTCCATCCTCTTCCACAACCACAAACAGAAACCGTCCACTTCTTTCTACACCAGTTCTAAACCCTCAACCACAGAAGAAGGACCCAATGCTAAGCAAGCAAAGAAGCAGAAGAAACCTACAGAGTCTCTTAAAATACCCAGAACCAAAGAACAATTTGAGAAGCTCATTCATAAAATTTACCATGCAGATTCTTCTGACCTTCCCCCTTAGAAAAAGCCTCCTCCTTCTATAATTCCATCCTCTTCCCCAACCACAAACAGAAACCATCCACTTCTTTCTACACCAGTTCTAAACCCTCAACCACAGAAGAAGGACCCAATGCTAAGCAAGCAAAGAAGCAGAAGAAACCTACAGAGTCTCTTAAAATACCCAGAACCAAAGAACAATTTGAGAAGCTCATTCATAAAATTTACCATGCAGATTCTTCTGACCTCCCCCCTTAGAAAAAGCCTCCTCCTTCTATAATTCCATCCTCTTCCACAACCACAAACAGAAACCGTCCACTTCTTTCTACACCAGTTCTAAACCCTCAACCACTAAATGCTATCTTTCCCCAAATTCCTTCTGAAAATATATTCTCAACCACCTCCACTGCAGATTCTTCATCCTCCTTAACCTCTACTATCACCTCTGCTTTGTTCTCAAGAGAATATAAACCCTGTAGTCTTCTTTACCCTGACTAACGTTTCACCTTCAATCCTCCTGAACCCTCTATTGATACTTGTTATGACTTGTTAATGTATAAGGTCAGAACAGGGTTGGATACTGTGAAAGCTACTCATGACTCCAAGATGGATCATGTTGCTACTGGAAATTTGTGTAAAATCTTTGAGAAGGATATTCAGATTGATTTTCTGAACATCCAGAAGAGATGCTTAGCTGATGCATCTGGAACTTCTGGTTACTTTTTGGAGTTGGATGATGGTAAGTACTATCATCCCATCAGGAGCTGGAAATCTCTTGAAGAGAAGGAATATGCTGATGAGCTTGAAGAGGTGCATCCTCTTGCTATGGTCGTGTGGAAGCCCCAGTATCACGTTCTGACTGGAGACTTTCAGTCCATATTCAACTGGTTAAGGGAGAATCCCTCTGCTAAAGCACCAAGTATGGTATATCTAGAAGTTGAGTACCCATCAGAACCTGCTGCTCCAACACCTCCTCACAATTTGGGTGAAATTCTTCTAGCTTTAGAGAATCCAGATGCTGATATCCCTTCTCCTGTTTATGCTGAAGTTGCTTCTGAATCAGAAGCTGATGCTGAGACTCAAGATGCTGAGAATCATCCTGCTAAGCAATCTCCTATTAAGGAAAATCAAGCTGATGTTCTCATGGTTGATGTTGCTGCTGAGAATCCTCCTCTGATGGACAATAGTTGTGATGCTTCTTATGCTGGACCTTCTGTTTTGATAAACACCATGAAGGCTCTTCAAAATTTATGTAAATCTTCCATTAACCTTGAAATTAAAATAGACTTTATTTTATTAAAATGATTTATTCATTCATTTAGTGTTTGACTACAAATTCAAATTTAGAGGATATGTGAAAATAAATGTGAAAAAGTACATTCAGATGGTTATAGAGAGACACAATGTCTTTCCTAACACATTATCAATAGGCGTTTATCAGCCATTTTCTTGGTACAAAAGGCACATGAGGAAATAGAGGAGAAATTATAATGCAAAAAACTTTTGAGAGACAAATGAAGGTAATTTTAGGGTTTAAGTCTAAGAATTTAAAGACCTTTTTGGAAGGTATCTAAAAGGATTGTGTGATTATATATTGAGAGTTAGAGAGAAATGTAAGCACTTGGGATAGTATATAAGAGATGTTCTTGAAAATTTAAAAGATTATTCTTTTAAACCTATTTGTAATTTTTTGTAAAAATTCTTGAAGTATAATGAATTAGAGAGATGCTGTAAATTCTGGTATGACAGACTCAGATGTCAATCCTGATGTCAAGACATCAGATCAGTTATTAATGTAGCTTAAGTAGAATAGAAGGATCCCCCATTAATTAATTACTCCTAAATAAGAGTCAATGAGACCTGGGATCACATACGTTCAGTAGACATAACCAAATTATAATCTTTATATGGTTCTGTTTAGGAACAGCTAACACTTCTGAACCCGATGTTATAAACAAAGTCATAACATTCATAACTGAAAAAACAATGCAGAAGATAAATAACACAGTTAATTGTTAACCCAGTTCGGTCTAACTACCTACTTTGGGGGCTACCAAGCCAGGAAGAAGATTTCACTATCAGTAGTACTACTTTATGTAAACAACCTCTGGTTTACACATAAACAACCTCTGGTTTACCTAGTCACTACCCAATGCAACCTTTATCTCAAAACTCCATCCAAGACAAGAGAACCTTTGCTCACTCCCTAGTGATACCTAACTGTCACAACCCTGCAACAGCTATTTACACAATTAACAATGAACACATACTTGATCTTGCTTCACAACTTCAATCAAGTTTATAATACTCAACTCTTACCTACAGGTTTCGAGTGAGGACAATCACTTCTCTAACCTACAGGTTTCGAGAAGGACATGGTAGCCATCCCACAACCTGGGTGGTCTACCTATAGAAACCTAATGACTACATCGTTTAAAACAAGGTTTTTCTATCTCAAACTAGGTTACAAATATTCCGATTTATAACCTGATCCCAATTAGATTTGGGCTTACAAATCGCAGCACTCCTTGCTGTTACAAATCAGTAGATTTCTTCTGCTACAAGTAAGGTCTTCAATCATAAGTTTCCTAATTTATCTCCTAAATTAGAAACCGTTGAATCTTCAATCTTCAGATTTGATTCTTCAATATTCTGACTTGATTCTTTGACTTTTAAATATGCGCCACATAGGATTACATAATATTCACATAGAATATTTTGTATCTGTTTTAAATCAAACTGAATCTTCCTTCCAGTTCTGCAGGCGCGATGTCATGAGTTGATGTCATGACATTCCATATAACATCTTGCTTATACCTGTTTTGTTCTTTTTAAACTTGCAAGATTCACATTTTGACCATTTGCTGCTATTATATGTTTTAGCCAAACATTAGACAATAATACATAACAGATAGAGCATCAACAATCTCCCCCTTTGGCTTATTTTGGCTAAAACTATTCTTGTAACAGTCAGCAACAACTTCAACTTTCTAGACAACAAGGACTTGGTCATGTTTGCTTTCAGTAGCAAAATCAGCATCAGTATCTCTCTCCCTTTTTAGCCATAATATGACAAAGATCGACACTATGTCATACATTTCAATTGAATCTAACGGTTAATCCTGGGAGATACTTGTTGTTTGTGTCAAGAAATCCACTCCTAGCTCGAGTTCTCAAGGGAACCAAGACTGGATTCTTGCCGTTATTCCTTGTAACTCATAACACAAATCACAATTTGTGTTCATAACTCAGATTACAAATCACAACGAAAATGATTCCTATACTGAAGGTTGTATATAGTGGAATATCTTTGTTGTTATTGTAGGAAAACCCCATGGTAGAGACCATCAACATCCCCAGCCCGTGTTTTTCTTTTTCTGAGGAGGTTTTAGTATAGCAACCCATCATAATACCAAACCCAGACTCGACTCACAAGAACGCACACGAACGACATTTTGAGAGAGTTTGATTTCGTAATTCATGGTGATTATAGGAAATAACGATGGTCTTTGGTCTTGTTCAATGGTCAAACTGTTAATTAGGAAACAGTTCCAAAAGCTATTACTCTTTCCTAAGCAGTTTTTGACTGTTTTTCTGATAGGAGTTATCTTAAATTACTAGTGCATGCATAGTCATTGATTGTACTTTACACCGACCGCTGATGTGTAGATAAACTTCAATTCAGATTTCCTTGTTTGACTTTGAAGATTCAATGTCTTTAAACATGTCATGAAATTATGTCAGACATTGTCACTTTTCTTTCCTTCAAGCACATAGCCTAAGATTCCGTAAAAGATTAAGACAGAGCATCATTTGGACCAATTAACAGACTCCCTACTTACTCACTAGTCATAGCCAAAGACTTTTGTTGTTCTGGACACCTTGAGACTGTTAGACACACAACTACCTCATTAGTGTAGAGAAGGAATAGTGGTTACCAGTTGCACATGGTTAGCTTGAACCATTCACAAATAACTGACAAAAGTATCACATTTTCTTCATGATGTAAAAGTATTTTTAACCAAGAAACTTTTCTTGACAAAAGAAGTTACTCCCCCTATCTGAGATAGTCTGAGCTTCCCCAATGGAATAAGCTTGAAATGATGAATGGAAAATATAAGACTCATCTTCATATCTTCAAGAGCCGCACCCTCTGTTCAACAATCCTTCTGAACACACTCACTATAGCAAATTTGTTCCTTACACTAAATACTTACACCAGAAGTAGAATGTCATAACATTGTGTCTGACATTTGTACTACTAGTATTCTCCACATGTTTCATCTCTTTTTTTTCTCAACAGACCCTTTCCTAAGAACTTATCTCCTTCAGAAACAATCAACAGATGACCTCTTGATACTAGAAGCACACACAGAGAGGTTGCCACAATCTCAACAAACAGAACTGCCACTCCTTGAATTTTGTTGAGCATAACCCTACCATGTTTGAATCAGATCATGGTCTGCTTAAGACACTTCAAAATCCTTCTTGATAAGGTGTTTTTCAATCTCACACATTGATTAACATACTCCTTGAACATAAGAGATTCTCCTTTATCCTTAGTTGTATTGATCCGATCATAGAACTTTTGTCTTCATAGTCATCTTCACTAAGTGAAGTCTTCATCATGAAAGTAATTATGTATTTCCAGAACACATTACTAACATCCAGATTAGAACCTGCCCATTCTAATCCACATTATGCCTGAACTGTCATTTTAGACAATAATGTTGCTTTTTCAAACTTCTAATGCATATTCCCAGTCCTTCTTTCAGGAAATATGTACCTTGTGATGTTAGTACCACTTGAGACATAAGTTCATCTAAAGTCAAACAAACTCTGACTATCCATAGAGATAACACATTCTCTATAGAGGACTTGGAACACAAGAAACGATTTGTGTTCACGACTCGAAACAAGACTCTTTATTCTTTACCAAACAGCTGTAAAGAATGACCTCAGACTTAACAATGCCTGAACACTACCCTTAAACCCTATGATTGACTTAAATAGACAATTATAACCTAGACTCTAGACACTTCTCATATCCGAAAGAAGAACATGAGGGACTCAAACAAGACTCAACCAAAACAAAAAGACTCGATAAACCTGAGCAATTTAAACAACATACCTAGACTTTAACCAAAGTCTTCATCAAGAAATGTTATTTGAGAACGAACTGCACCAAGCGGACTTGTGTATAGGTTGGAACATGCACTTAGATCAGAACAAGTGATACACACCATGAATTCATGTCGTCAGATGATAATGCAAAGAATATTCTTTGCTAGTTTTTGAGAATAAACATGATTTGAGTTATGTTCTGAGGTTTTTGTGTGACTTTGTTTTTCTTTCTTCAAGATTAGTCTTTGAAAAGACTTTGCAAATGGATAGAAACGAAAAACATTGTCTTTGCTGATCTTCATACTCTTTTACTTACCCTGAGATATACAACTTTTAGGACATCTTTGATGTTCTTCCTTGAAGTTCCCTTCATTTGGAATTGCCACAGTTTCCAAGTTTAGAAACCTCAGTTTTCTTGCTACACAAGATCCAGATTGCCACACTCTGTAACTTGAAATAGAAGAAACTATGATTGTGTAACCATAAATTGATCTTCAGTATACACGTCTGAGTTGTTTTATACAGACCTTGTAAATATCCAGCTCCCATCAAGATATTTAACAGAATCAGTATGCCACATCAGAGACTTTTTCCCTCTTCTTTGATGTGTGAAGATAATTGAGAACTCATGGTTAGAATAACTTCTTCTCAGCATCCAGGTTCTAAACCTAATAAGTACTAAGTCTCCCGCCAAAGTACTTACCAGCATTTCAGTTAGAATTTTCTACTCACACTAGGTCATTCTGACTGATTACCTCTTCACATTTATACTTTCTGTTCTTGGAAAATAAATAAAATAATTGAAGATCTTGAGATGTTGTAACATCATATATGACTTCATCCTTCATGGTTCTTGGTTAACATCTTTAATGTCAAATTGACAACACTCAGGTTAGTAACAGAATAATCTGTTAGAACAAGATTTGTTCTGATCAATATTCTTGTTTTGATGATAACAATGTATATGAATTTTGTATAAGACAATGTGGTACTCTAATCCTTTGCATTTTCCATTTCAAGAAATATATAAGGAGTATGCACAATTCAGCGCTAAGAAGCACTGACTCAGAAGGTTCAAGATTGCAACATCAGAACATGCTCTCGCAAGACATCAGAAGATGGTCAAGCAGAATCAGAACATGGTCTATGAAGCATCAGGAGAACATGAGATCAGAAGCAGAAGCACTGAAGTTCTTATGGTATCACGCTCAAGCACTTCAAAGTCAGAAGACAAGAAGATGCTCTGCACCAAGCTGAAGGACTCTGATATTCAAACGTTGTATCTACAAATCTCAGATCAGAAGCAAGTACAATATGACAGGCTATTAAGTCTAATCTCTGACTGACAAAAGGAACGTTAGAAGCTACAAAAGGAAAAGTCAGTAAAAGCAGCAAAAGCATGGCTCGAGGTAGTTGACAAAAGTGTGAAACATTAAATGCAGCGTTGTACTATTCATACAATGCATTAAATGCAACCCAACGGTCATCTTCTCAAACGCCTATAAATATGGAAGTTCTGATCAGAAGCAGTAACACAACTCTTGCAAAAATACTGAAACGCTGTTGAAATCAAAACTCACGAACTTCATCTTCAACCTCACAACTATTGTAATATTTTAGTGTGTTAAGCTTAGAACTTAAGAGAAATATCACAGTTGTGATTATAGCTTTCTAAGAAGCAAATTCATACTCTTGTAACATTTATTATACATTGATTGTAAAAGGTTCCTAGAGTGATCAGTGAGATCAGTAGACTCTAGAAGACTTAGAAGTTATCTAAGTGGTGATTTCCTAGAGTGATCAAGTTGTGATCAGTATACTCTAGAAGAGTTAGAAGGTATCTAAGTGGAAAACCATTGTAATCAAGATTGATTAGTGGATTAAATCCTCAGTTGAGGTAAATCACTCTAAGGGGGTGGACTGGAGTAGTTTCGTTAACAACGAACCAGGATAAAAATAATTGTGTTCATTGTTTTTATCTTAAGAGTTTTTAAAGTCACACTTATTCAAACCCCCCTTTCTAAGTGTTTTTCTATCCTTCATAATCCAATAAATAGCAATATCCAGACACATCAAGGGATAAAGTAGCCAGCATCTCAATAACCTTTTCTTCAAACTTTCATTCTGATTTTGAGATGAAGGATGCCATGGTCTGTACCTATAGAGGAGATTCCCTCAGCTAGGTTTCTGGAACAGACTTAGTCATAGCATGACACTGAATTAGTCAGATCCATCTGACTTCTTTGATTTCTGTCATACCCTAATTTTTGACCCCCCTGAGATGACATATCTTCAGGATTTTCATCAAGTCAAAGCAAGTACCCAGAGCAGCCTGACATTCAATCGAGGGTGTTCAAAGACAAGAAAACTCAGGCAAAGGATCAATCAATAGGAGGGTTAGTCTTTAATACAAGCATAAGACTCAAAACCCTCATTATTACACCTATGATTGATTAAGACACCCAGTTATCTAAGTACAGGATTACTCAGATCAACAGACTAGGGTTTGGGGTCTATCAAGGACTAAAATCAGGGATCACCTTTGGGAAACCCTAAAAAGCCCCAGGGGATCATTCAAAGACATCAATCATCTTCAAATAACCCATATGACAAGATCTACTGGACATCACACCTCAATTCAAAGTCTACATTCATTATTCTCATCTGGTCGACAATTAGGGTTTTTGACCTAATTCACCAGGATGGTTGACTTTTAATTAGGGCATGGATCCAAAACTCAATACATGATTCAAGAATCTCTACTACCTCAATATAATCCATTTACATCATTCATTTGAGGAAAAGATCTTGTTTCTACACAAAAGCCCAAAAATTCACTTTGTCAGGAAAAGTCAACTGTGAGGGATCATCATTGACTTTTAAGGTTTTTGGTCAAACCATGACTTTTAAGGATCAATATCATCAATATATGGATAATGAAGTCATTTGACCAAATAAATTCAAAAAATTCATCAAGGAGCAAAAAGTCGGGAATTAGGGTTTTTTAAGGCATGGTGAGAACTCAAAATTTCACCTACACAACTCAAAAAACTTCCAACATGAAAGTTGTAGATCTTGCAAAATAAAACAACATCTTACAAGGGAACTTTTTTCAAAAGATCAACCATTTATGAAGTTTTGGAAATTTTGAAGTTTAGGTCATAAACACTTAGAAATTTTTCTAAGTGTTTTAACCTAGTTTTCATCCAACTTTGGGCTCATTTTTCACAAATTTCCCAAATGATTCTGAAGAAGACATAAACTAATGATTTGAAGTAGATGTTTAGGGCTTTCCAAATTGTGTTCAACCTTCTCCAAATTCAATTTGAGCTAGGAGTTATGCTTGTTCAAAGTTGGCCTCATGAAGTAAAATTATAGGTCATGTACAATTTGAAACTTTGCAATTTTGTGCATTTTGCTTCACTAAGTGATGCTACACGACCTCTAATGCATCTGAAACCATACCATACATCAATTTCCATCATTGCATAAGGATTAGAGAAGATTCCCAAAAACAAAGGCATGTGATTATGTAATGATTGCATTTTTGAATTTATGACAAATTGGTGATTCATCAAAGGAATCTTCTCCCAACCAATTGGAGCTCATTTCTGCAGCCATTTGGTCCCCTAAGATCAAGCAAAACCAATGGCTAGGGAGTGGTATCAAAGAGTTCATCATTGCACTTGGAATATTCTTTGAATTCCTTCATGGCTAAGAAACCAAACTTGCTTCACTAAGCAAGCTCACTCTCCCAATCAGTACTGAGACATTTGCCTATAAATAGAGGCCTCATTCTCATTCAGAAAACACACCAAAGCAACCATATTCCTTGCTTTCTCTTTCTCTTCTCTTGTTCATTGTTTTTCAAAGTTCTTTGGCAAGAAGAATCGATTTCTTCAAACCAGAGCTTATCTTTGGAAAGTGAGCATTCTAACATCTCAAGGGAGGTCATTTGAGGTGATCCAAGCACCTGGATCACTTCTGTAAGTAGAGGAACACCATTGTTGCTCTCACTTTGGAGCATTTGCAGTTGGAGGTCCATAGAGTGATTCAGGAGGTTTCAAGTCGAGCCAATCATCCAGGCACACTCCTCAGGTCATAGTGAAGCTAACCAGATGGCTGCAGCTCATCTGTAACTCCAAATTCAACAACCTCCATGTTCACTTGAAGCTGAAATCGAGTGAGGTCCATAGAGCAATTCAGGAGGATTCAAGCTCCAATAAGCATTCAGTTAGCATCATTGAGTCTCAAGGAAGCTATTGAGGTCATTCATTCAAACCCAGGAGTCCTCAATCATCCTCACGACCTCCATTTTCAGAGGTAAGTTTCTGAACTTCACCTCTTTAATTTAAGCACTCACTGAGTTAAAGCTCGATTCTATCTTGTTTAGCATCATCAGAGGATTGAAAACCCTCTATCATCTTGCATTTATTCATCTTGTTTGTCATTTAATTTCAAATTTAGGGTTTACATGTTCTTAGAGTTTTCTGAGAAATTAGGTAGCTATAGTTCATATAAATAAATGTTAGTTATATATCTGGATTCGTGAGGAAATTTAGAACAAGATTGATGTTTACATCATGTCATTTAGTTGAGAAACCAGAGAGTTAGGATTTTGAGAATCTTTGAGCTCGAGGAAGAAGATGACTATGGCCATGGCGCGCAAAATTTGAATCTGGGGCCAAAGTTTATTTTATTTTGAATGGTATGCGTTCCTTAAACGACTGAACAAACTTGCCCTAGTGGCCTCCCATACGCCCTTAGTCTCATCATGCCTCAAGTCTGGGGTTCGAATCCCCCTCGCCCCAGACTTTTTGATTCTTTTATTTTTCAATGATTTACTAGTTGTTTTGAAACATAACCAAATGAATGCAAGTTACTATCACCACACGCGCGTTGGCTCAGTGGTGTTTGTTTTGAGTATGTGACCTAGAGGGCGTGGGTTCAAACCCTCCAAGGGCCAAAACTATTTTTTAACACACAATTTCTTTCATTTTCTCACAAACTTCACATATTTATTTAACCTATCAAATTAATTTATTTTCACTTCATTTTTCACACACTTATCATTTAATATACCTATTTTGTGAATAAATAAAAAAATCATAAAAATATTATTTATTTCATATATTTTTTATTAGGTTTAAAATAGTATGGTTTTAAGTGTTTTCTTAAATACTTTAAATACATATATTCACTTTGTTTTAACCTAATCATTTTGTAAATAAAGTTTATGATAAAACCCTAATTGTTTAGGTCTTAATTAAGTAAAAATCTTTATTTTTACTTTGATTAAGTTGACTTTTGTCAATATTCAAAACTGTTTTCAATCTCTAATTAAACGGATGATTAAGGTTTTCAAACAACAAAACCTTGTATCATTCCAAATCATTCTCAAATTGCTTTTACACCAGTACTGTAAAGTACTGGGCCTCTAATAGAGTGTAAGTCCCAAAAACCTTCTCTTCTTAGCTTGTTTTCAAAACTGTATTTTCAAAATCTTCTTTCTGTTTTCAAAACATTCTTCTGGTATTTGAAGGGCATTATTCCCGGTGAAACTCTTCAGATACCTATGTGACCTTTGTCCATCTTCACTTCTTCTGTTTTCAAAAACCATTAACTGTTTATCATATATATATATTCAACTGTCATCAACAAAACAACAAAAATTACTGTTGAGGCTCTGTACATACTTCTTCAATGGCCTCCACTCCATCCAGGTTAGGCTTTACAAGCTTTCAATTTACAGTCTTTATTTAAATTACTGTCAAATATAAACTGTGCATATATTAGTTTAGAACTACGTTTGAGTATAAACCTTAGGACAGTTAAACTATATATATATATTATAGGAATATGGCCTAGGATTGAGAATGTCTTCCCGGTGAAGGCTCTTTCCTAATTAGAGATCTGTAGTTCAAACCCCCAAGATGAATTATTCCCGGTGAAACATCTTGGCAAAAACCTTAGAATCCAAATAAATAGGACACATCCACCCAAAGAGGAATTATTCCCGGTGAAACCTCTTACCCATTTGCTTAGAGCCAAAATAAGTTCAAAACTACATAGCTTTCTCTTGTGCTATAACAAGGACCCTCGATTAGCCTCCTCTTGGGCTTTGTACAAGGACCCACAGGCTTCTTAAAAGCATTTCCAGCTTCCTCTTGAGCTTGTATACAAGGACCCATCAGGTTTCTTATAAACATAGGAACAGGTCTTTAGCTACCTTTTAGCCTACCCTGGTGAGTTCCTTCCAATTTAAACCAGACTTTAAGCAAGCTAAGTTTGTCTCAATTTTACATTGAGTACACCTTTTGGAATGAGAGACATGGACAGTCTCTGTCACCCTTATCTTCATCAATCTTCCTTAGCAGAGTCTAGGATCCATGCTTTGGGTCATCCTCAGCATTGAGTCAGCCTTCATCTTGGGCTTTAAACAAGAAGTCTCCATTAGATAATCTTTCTGCCATCCATTTCAATTAAACCCCTGGAAAGGGTTAGCCTCCAACATCTGTCTAAAAAATGTCAAAACCCCTGGAAAGGGTTAGCCTCCAACATCTGTCTAAAAATGTCAAAACCCCTGGAAAGGGTTAGCCTCCAAAGTCAAATTAAAATCAACCTTCATGTCAAAACCCCTGGAAAGGGTTAGCCTCCAAAGTCAATTTAAAATCATTCCTTCATTTCAACAAAATCCCTGGAAAGGGTTAGCTTCCACACATTCCTTCATTTTAATATAAACCCCTGGAAAGGGTTAGCCTCCAAAGTCAATCATTAAATGTCAAAAAAATAAAGATTCATTTCTCTTAGGAGATAATTTCCCCAAAAGAGTCAAAACCCCTGGAAAGGGTCAGCCTCCAAAAACATGATAAAGTCAGTCTTTTAATAGACAAATTTACCAGCTGAGTCAAAATCCCTGGAAAGGGTTAGCTTCCAAAGAAAAAAACAGTCTTTCAATAAATAAAACCTCCTCAGTAGAGTCAAAACCAACAAAAACAGTTAGTCTCAACCTTGGGCTTCATACAAGGCACCCAAACAATAAAACTCCCCTGTTAAGAGTCAGCCTCAACCTTGGGCATTGTACAAGGCAGATAATAGAGTCTCCCCAGTGAGTCCTTCATCACTCAGTAGCCACAACCTTGGGCTTTGTACAAGGCAGATAAACCATACTTTCATGTGTCAAAGATTCCTAACACCTAGGATCTTTTCCCCTTAGAGTCATCCATACTTAATTCATTTAAGAGTCCGCCACAACCTTGGGCTTTGTACAAGGCAGAAAATAATGTTTTCCCTAGCAACAGTTAGCCACAACCTTGGGCTTTGTACAAGGCACATAAATAGAGTCTCCCTAAGTAGAGTCAGCCTCAATTCTGGGCTTTGTACAGAACACAAAAATACCCTGTAATTAATCCCCAGTGGAGTCATCTCCCAGAGTCAATAATTAATTAATCAATCAAAAAGCCTCAAGCTTGGGCCTCATACAAGCCAGCTAAAGTCAAATCTTTTATACAGTAGATAGACATAGCTTATCTCTATAGAGAGATATTTTTACTACTCTACCACATTCAAACAAACAAACATTTCAATTTCAATTTCAATCAAAGTCTCCCATTTAGGACTCTGAAAGACATGCTCTGGCACATCCCCAGACTTGTACACTTTCCCTAATTTGGATGAGCATCTTTATTTCATTTTAGAGGCACGATGGCTGTCATACTTGATCAACCAAGTAGACTCCCCTCTTAAATGAAATGAATCCAGTTATTCTGTCACTCTTTCAAAATGTTTGTGGTAGAATAGTACAAATACCTCTCTGTAAAGATGATTTCATGTCTCTTTACTGTAAACAGAGATTTAATTCCAAGCTTCAACCTTGAGCTTCAAGCAAGGCACCAAAAACAATTAATTTCCCTAGTTAGTTCCCCGAACTACATTAAGCTCTGACTTCCACTAGGGATATGTAGGCATGAGGTTCACAAGGAATCTCAGCGAGCTAATAAAATACCAAAAATAGTCAGTCAGTCTGTCTGTCTGTCTTTTCAAATCAATTCAATTCCTTCTCCTAATACAAAGGAGAAACTTTCCCAATCATTAGCAGCAAACACAATCACAATGACACAGAGAAGGTTCCTGTAGAGTACTACAGATATGTAGGGTGTTTAAACACTTCCCTATGTATAACCGACCTCCCGGACTCCAGAATTTCTAGTCTAGGTGAAATCCCCACACTTAGCAAACTCTTAGGGTTTAGTTGAGATCTTTTTTTCCCTTTCCTACTCGTAGGACCAATAAGAAAGTTCGTGTGATATCGTAGGAAGAACTGAAATAAAATTCATCCCACCACGGGCGCATTCTCCTTCCAAATTTCGCGTGAAGGGTTTAGCGTGCCGTCCTCCCAAGTGAAACGGGGAGGTAAAGAAAACGACACCACAGTAAAAATGGCGACTCTGCTGGGGATATAAGTGTTAAAAACCTTGGTTTTTCATCCAAACCAATGGTTGACCTGTTGCTGGTCCAGCCCCAATGAGGAATTAGGGATGCCAAATTCCCCCTCAAACAAGAGAGGTCCTGCCTAACCTCTGTGTCATATCATGTGTTTGCTGCATTTATATTTGTTTATTTTGTTTATTCTGTATCGGGAAAGGGCTTGATTCCCCCTTGTGGTGAGAAATCCTATACCCGGATTTGAGTGCAACATAAGATAGGATGGAGGATGTCTTTCCGGTGAAGGCCCTCTAATCTTGGTTTCCAAGTCTACTCTTGGGATTTGCCTGGCTGGTTGTGATTAACTGCGCCACTGCATTCCGAGACTGATTTGTACCAGGAGGACCTAGAAACACATTAACCCCACTTAAAGCCTTTTTTTAGGACGTAGAGCGGTGATTACGGAAGTAATTGTCACGCAGATACTACACTCAGAGAAAACTCTCTTATAGATACCAATCAACGTATCTTTAAGGTTGAGCAAAAACTCTGAGACCCCTAGAACCCATTCTATAGGTACAAAAATCCTTAACCTTAGTTTACCATTGGGACGGGGATTGCGTTTGGACTTCATGACCACTATACCCTTCAACGCCATGTTTGTTTAAAACTCTTGTGTGTGCATTCATGCATTCATGCATCATTCATTAATAAACAACTAAAAACAAAAAGAGTCTTTTTCGAGTCGTTTTTCAAGGAAACTAAATAACGAACGTTTTGAACTTCATAGAGAGAGAGAAACGGAGAAAGGACTTAAGGATCTATACCATGGACTACGGAAGAAAGAGAGCTAGGAAATACACCTTCAAGATTCCCCAGGTCGAGGAACTGGGAAAGCTCGGAAAACTGGTGGTCAACCCCCAGGCTTTCAAGGAGAAGTATGGAAAACTTCTGCCTTTGCTCAATACCAACATGGTGGATGGGATCCTTCCCACCTTGGTACAGTTTTACGATCCAACGTATCACTGCTTCACCTTTCCAGATTATCAGCTCATGCCTACATTGGAGGAGTACTCTCGTCTGATTGGAATACCCGTGTACGCGCAAGATCCGTACTCCGGTTTGGAAAAGAATCCTGACGACATTATCATTGCTGCAACTACTCCTTTGAACGTAGTCGACATCAGAACTCATATGGTGAGTAGAGGAGGAATTCAAGGATTGCCCTCCAAATTCCTGTTTGATCAAGCTCGATACTTCGTCAGCATCCAAGATATGAATGCTTTTGAGGAAATCTTGGCTTTGCTTATCTACGGATTGTTTTTGTTCCCTAACATTAACGATTTCGTCGACATCAACGCAATTAAGATCTTCTTGATTGGAAATCCAGTTCCAACCTTGCTTGCGGATGCTTATTACTCTGTGCATTCAAGAAACCTGCAGCGAGGAGGATTAATCACATGCTGCGTACCGTTGTTAT